>NC_047140.1:29826334-30038292 GCF_009829125.3 Periophthalmus magnuspinnatus
TTCAAGAATAAAAAGTAAGATTTACGAATGCGTTTTGTTTATACGCAGTCAAACGAATATGAGCATAGACTGTGTAAAGAAGCGTGTATCATAGCAACCAAAGAGCCAATCAGGTAACGCCCCTTCCTTCTTAGCAACGCTGTCAATCAAACCTGTTGCTAACGCTAGCGGGAGTGACCTCAGGGAAAGAAGGCGCCTGATTTGTCTGTTATTAATGTTCATATCATGATTTACAGACACAATAGTGAAATAAAAATACATTTGTCGCTGTTTCGCAGATTTTTTTTTGCGCATTTTTTACAGCATATTGTGTTCTGCGTCCTGATTGGCTGTTGGACTGTAGACCATTGTCCATCAGTCTCCTCCGTGCCGTGTCTCCTGTATATTACATAAACGTAGGATCGCGGTGTGACTCTGAAGTGCTGTACGTTTGCAATTTGTTTTCTCCACCGACAAAACCCACAACGTCGATGAAACGTTCTGCACCGACAAAGACGCCTACGAAGGTTTGAACTTTGAGAGAGTTTAAACGAGAGAGAAATGTGAGAAAATGTTAACGCCTGTGTGAGAAAAGTGTATAAAGTGTGTGGTGAGGGGTTTTACAGACAAAAACAGAGAGAATGATGTAAAAAATAAAGCTCTGGAGATGGTGGAGCGTCATCTGAGCCGTTTAAATCGTCTTTTACCTCAGCCTGAATAGAGTCATTGTATTAACCCGCTAACATTATCACCGCCATCTATTTAACGTCATTACTTCTGTGTTAAAGTGATTATTTTTTATCGTAAGCGGCAAACCTCATTTTCCTTCCTAATCCAATTTACTAATTAAGTCCTGGAAAACGTAGGTATAATTGTTCTGCAAATCTGACAGAATTTAGGCACAAATTAGGATCATATGGTAAAAATGTGTCTGATACGACATTTTGCGGGTTAATATTTCTTATTTTTCATCACAAAAATAAGGAGATTTTGGATATTATCGTTGTTTTATGATACGATTTGAGCTGTGGCAGGTTGGATCAGTGACTTTTATGGCTAATTATTGGTTCATTCTGCCATTTTTTTGCTGCAGCTCACGTCTTTTAATGATCCTGTCTTTTTAAAAATGGCTTTACTGGAATTATCTTATTTTATCAATGAATCAGTGGCATTAAGTAGTTTCAATATTATCGTTTATCGCAATATCGCTCTGTAAACTGTTACTGAGACAGGCCCAGGGTCGATTATATTTGATATTTTTAACGTCATGTGAGAGAACGATATTGAAATTTTAGCCAAGATAATTGCAATTAACGATTATATCATGATAATATTTATAACTAACAGAATATTATGGATGAGCAGGGCCGTCGACTGAGATTTGGAGGACCTGGGGCAATAAGCCTCACATGGGCCCCCTGTAATACAAATTAATATTATGGGCCCCGGACAACAGACCCCTTTTTTTTATTGTTTATTGTCCCGTCCCTAGTGAGAGTGCGTCGCTTTTACCTGGACGGCGCAGCCCAAAAGCAGCAACAGTAACTTCTTCATTTCTTCCAAACCTTGAACTGAAACAGACGAAAACAACTGGATTAGAACATGAGGAAGTAAACAGCAGGTTTTTTATAATAATGTTTCAGTGTAAATAAAGCCAACAGAATGTGCTTCATGCTCACATATATTTTTATTTATTTAATTTTTTTGTGCATTTTATATACACACAGAATACACCACATATATGAAGCAAGATACATGGAATTATACAGCAAAGAAAAAAGTTAAATAACTACTAAATGTTTTTTTCTTATATTCAAATCCTTAAAGTTGCCTCCCTTTGCTTTGTCGAAAAATATTTAGCAGAGTTTAGTAGAGTAACTTTTTCTTTGCTACATAATTCCATTTATTAATACATTAATACATTATTTTATTTATTTTTTTATTCATGTATGTATTTATTCATTTATCTTTGGGTTCTCTTTTTCATGGGGGCCCTGTTTAAAATGCAATGCAAACAGAAAAAACAAAGAAAATATTTGATGTGTGTAAACTTTTGATTACCAGACAGAAGTATTTTTTACTACTTTCTACATTTTATATACATACGGAAGCAAGATATATGGAATTATGTAATAAAGACAAAAAAGAAAAGAAGAAAAGTTCAATAATTCTGCTAAATATTTGATGGCAGGTTTGAGGATTTGAATAGATTTTTTTTCTTTTTTCATTACTACATAATTCCATATATCTTATTTCATATATCTGACGCCTTCTGTGTATATATATAGAATGTAAAAAGCAGTAAAAAAATAAAAAAATAAAAATAATAACATTGAACGAGTGGGCGTGTCCAAACTTTTGACAGGTTGTGCAGGTGTGTCCAAACTTTTCTCATTAAGAACCACATATTTAAAAAAAACAAAAACAAAGCTGAGGGCCGATTAAGGGCCATAAACTGGTCAACAATACAGTGAATACTTCAAATCTGCGTTATTATTACAAGTTACACTGAACCACTCGACCTTTATTCATGTTTACATCCTCAACTGGACACATTAAATATTTTATTCGGGCTTGTTTAAGTAAATTTTCAGAAATGTACAGTCAAAAGTACTGTTTAAAGTAATACGGGCCAATCACCTGGAAGCTTAAGGGCCGAGAAAAATTTATCTGAGGGCCGTATTTCGCCCCCGGGCCACAGTTTGGCCATGCCTGCTTTAGCGTAACAACCGAACCGAACTTCACTAATCCATATTCTCATAATCTCATTCTCATGCCGGCGTTTGGATTTACAGCGTGAATTTCCCGTCGTGCTGCACATGCCGGGGCAGATTGTCAAAAAATGTCGAAACTCAAAAACAGCTGCTCCCGACAGGCCTCAGCTCATCCAGGGATCTGCGGCTCGGAGGGACCGGCCCGGGAGCGTGAATTTGAACTGACGCGTTTTGGGGAAGGTGAAGTGAGTCAGAAGAGCCAGAAGAGCCGTAGTGTGAGTGTGCGCGTTTCACCTTTTATAGCGAACCTTCTCGTGACGACACCTCGGGGGGTTGCGAGTGTTAACACCAAAAATAAATCCAGATTAGCGACAGCCGCCAAGTGTGAAGTGTGGTGAAAAATACAACGTGCGCTCGAGGCTACGGCGCTAATACGCAATACATCCACTCTAGTAACAGGTTAGATTGAGTCGCTTCAAGTAATTGGTGCGGTGTTTGCGACTGCATAATAAAAATTCAAATTTAACTGGATAAAAAAAATGATAGGAGTCTTCAGTCTTCATTTTAAAACGTTTTGTCCAGTTACAGATTTGAATTTTTTCTTCTACTGAGGGATTAAACACACAACACAAAGAGATAATTTAACAGAAAATAACAGAAAATCAGTGCTGTTCCGATCTGATACCGATACTTAGCCTTAGCGTGCACTGCGATACCGATACTAGTCCGATACTGCGTAGTGTGAACACGTAGACCAAGGCTATTCAATTTTGTTGCAATACAAGAGCAAAAAAAAAAAAAACTAGTAAATGTGTCTCTCAAAAGAAAATCTACAAGAAACGATGAGATTTTGAGAGTAAAGTGTCAAATGTTTAATGGTCCTGATGATGAAGTTGTTACTTGTTCAGTTTGATCCACAGAGCGACGAGAAAAAAAACAACGAGGCCTGGAAAAAGACCTGATCGGAGCGTCGGAGCACATCGTTACGCAGAGGAAACGAAGTCTGTGTTTGCGCTATCGTCATGTTAGTGTTGTTGTCGTGTTTGCGCTCTAGTCGTGTTTTTGCGCTCTTGTTTTAGTGTTGTTGTTGTTGCGTTAGTGCTGTTGTCGTTTTCGCGCTGCTACTGTGTTTATGCTGTTGTTGTGCTAGCGATGTTGTCGTGCGCACTCTTGTTGTATTAGCATTGTTGTCGTGTTAGCGCTGTCGTCGGTTTGCATGTTTGTTGTCGTGTTTGAGCTGCTGTTATGTTAGTCCTGTTGTTGTGTTTGCGCTGTAGTTGTGTTTGCACTCTTATTGTATTAGCATTTTGGTTGTGTTAGCGCTGCTGTTGTGTTTGTGCTGTCGTTTTATCACTGTATTTGTGTTAGCGCCGCCGTCGTGTTTGCGCTGCCGTCGTGTTTGCGCTGCCATCGTGTTTGCACTGTCGTCGTGGTAGCTCTGTCATCGTGGTAGCACTTTCGTCGTGTTTACAGTGTCGTCGTGTTAGCGCTGTCGTCGGGCTGCACTCTCCGTAGTTATTTTACTAAATTCAGCGTCCGCACCAAAGGCTAAATGAAGGTATCAAACCACTAACACGAACATCTTTTCTGTCATTATTAGCGTGTTTTAAGAGTCTGCAAAGCCTCCACTACATTTAACCTGCTCTGGGCATTAGCGTTAGCATTAGCCACAGACATTAACAGCAGCAGCGCTCACATCTGCGAGTCCTCATTCTGTAAAACGCAGACTCGTATTGAGTTGGTGATTTACTCTGAGTGTTCGCCGATACCTGAAAAATGTGCAGCATCTGAGCTTTTGACCGATACCAGTGTCAATATCAGAACAACCCTGCGGAAAACAATTACGCCCAAATAAACAAACACTGTTATAACGAGTGAGGTCAGCAGAGGCAGTTCCTACGGGAGCCCCAGTCGGTCAAAATAGTCCCAGTGTTTGACAGACCTTCAGTCCTCCACAATCCTCAGTAGATTTAAATCGATTTTTAGTGATTTTTTCAGAATCAATAGCGACCGGGGATTGGACGAAGACACCGGGCTCCTGCTACGTCCTACAATAGCAATGTTTTAATTAAAATACTACATTTACAGATATTATTTTGACAATAACAGTTGCAATAATAGTGTAATACGGGCCCTTTACAATAGTGCTACTTATTTTACTAGAAAAACAGTCTTAAATGGAGATTACGAACACGGTTTGTGACTCATTTAGAATAATTGCCCTCTGCTTTTCTGCGCAGTCTTTCACAAATGCGTGGGCTTTGCTAATTACAAGTGTCAATGCCAGCCTGGAAACTGTCAAATCACCATATGCCTCCTGAATATCGAGAATAATGAGAACGTAAGAACAGTAACGGCTGATAAAAATGTCTCTCTTTGCTTCGGGGCTTAGCAGAACTTTAAAAACGCGATAGGAACCGGCGCAGGGAAGGGATTAAACCTGGCAAATCTAATACCGCAACGCAAGGGAAGATAACGGACTCTGGCAGGTTAAATAATTTATAAAGTTGGGGAAAAGGGGGGGGGGTAGATAAAAGCAGTCGGACAATAGGGAGAGGAACAGCAATGCAAACACACACAGAGGAGATAAAAAAAGAGTGGAGGAGCCTGGAGAAAGGAGCAAGGAGGAGGATGGAAATAGACGAGAAGAGCCCCCCAGCTGCAGCAGACGGGGAGATTCCACTTGTCTCGTGTGGTTCTCATCCTTTGCATCGCGCTGCTGAACATAAGTTTGAATGATTTAACAGCTCTGAAGAAAAATGTACAGGTAAAGATGGATAGATGCGATCACAGACGGTAGATTTTTCCTCAAGAAGACGCAGATCAGAGCCTCTAGTTAAGGGAAAAATGGTCTCACATTAAAGTCTTACATTTGACGGTGACATAACGAGTAGAATAACGACCACAGGTGTGCAAAAATATTGAAATATCTGCTTAATATTTAATTTAGCGGTAATTATTGCAGGTTGCTGTATCAATATCACCGTGGTTGTTGGGATGTTTTACAAAAGTATCGCTGAAAAAAGGGAATTTCTTTAAGTAATGCAGTTAACTTCATTTAAATTAACTGTGTTTCATTCAGTTTAATGGGTAACTATGTTTATTTTCTCATATTTCGAAGATTATCCCATGAACTATATTGATTTCTCCTTTTTTTTCCATGTAAAATGACTCGTAACAATCAATAAATCTATATAGATCTACTGTTGCTTATCCCGGAATGTTCCACAATATGACATTAAACATATCTATCGCCACGGAGACGAGCGCCAGGCCACGTTACTCGTCAGAATACATGTTTTCCAAGTTTTTTCATCTATAATTAAACAGATGCAAGTTTAATGCCATAGTGTGAAACAATCTCCATAGTGATGAGCGGGAGGCGGACTCTCCACAGCAAGAGTTACATAGTGCAGCTTTAAATGAATCAGTGTTCTTGTTCTTCATGCGAGTGTTTTAAATGTGTAGATATTCACTTTTTGCCACGTCTAAAACTAAGAACTGGTTTATGTTGATGGGTTTTTGGTTTGAGAATTATAAAATGCTAAAGCGGGCATGACCAAACTGCGGCCCGGGGGCGAAATGCGGCCCTCAGACCAATTTTTCTCGGCCCTCAAGCTTCTACATGAATTGGCCCATATTACCTTAAATAGTACTTTTTACTGTACATTTCTGAAAATCAAATATTTAATGCATTCCTTTGAGGATTTAAGCATGAATAAAGCTCTAGTGGTTCAGTTTAACTTGTAATAAACACACAGATTTGAAGTATTCACTGAATTGGTGACCAGACTATGGCCCTCAATCGGCCCTCAGCTTTGTCTATGTTTTTATACGTGGCCCTTAATGAGAAAAGTTTGGACAACTCTGTGCTAAAGCAAAAGAAAGATTTGATTATGTACGGCCAGTGTCGATAGAGGGAGTCGAACGGTTCATTTAACACAGGTTTGACGGACACGTTGTACTTTTAATTAGACTTTGAAGATTTTTTTTTAGGTCTGTGTCACAATGAAATGTGATGTTATTCAGGTTACAGAGGTAGAATTGCTTCAGTTTGTAGTAAAAAATACATCCTGATCAGTTGGGTCAGTTTAGGAGAAGGCATGAGGGCCAACAAAATTAGTCTGAGGGCCGTATTTAGCCCCTGAACCGTAGTTTGGACAGCCCTGTTTTAGAGAGAAGACGTTTGGCCGCTCATCCACGCCACTTTTTCATTTCTGGTCAGATTACTGCTGGACACTGCCTTATATCTGAAGGAAGGAGCCGTTCAGGCCCCTAATGGCTCCTCTCACACCTGTTAGCAAACCGGCTATCCCTATCGTTTTCCTTGTTTTGATTTAGCTCTGAGAAAGGAGTTATAAATAGGAGATAAATGATGTTTACGTCTCCCATTCCCGTTCAAATATGGATCATCTTTTCTCACAAAAATAGCCTGTTTATCTCCCGTCTCAAATTGTTTATTTTGTTTGGCTAATATCTGTACTTCGCTATTTTCAGTAGAGTGGTTAGTCGCTTTGAGATGAAGATGCACAGCCGATTGTTGTCCTGAGCTGCTCTTTTATGAAGTGGTTGTTTTGTTCCTCTAGTTTAACGCTCACTCCCGTCTCCACTACGCTAAACGGAGCAGACCACATTTGCTTTACTCGTTGCTCGTGGTTTTGTCCTTTCGTTGAACCAGTTTCTGTCTTAAAACGCTTGTAGGTTTGAAATAGCCCCGCTAAAATGCTATCTCGACCCTTTTTTCCATTAGCTTTCTCAGAGTGTTAGCTCCGTATGTCGATTCTTTGAACCTCTGCCCATCCTGTCCACTTCCTGTCTCCCTCTAACGCCGTCTGACCTGTGACTCTGCGCGTTACTCAGCTCGTCACCCCGTCTTCGGCCCTTTCCTCCCTCTCTCCGCTCCATCGCAGCGACAGGAAACAAAAGGTCACGAGGACGCTGACTAAACCTTCTTCCTGCGCAGCCATTGTCAATCTCCATTTTGAGGATATGACTTGATGCCAGCGTCATGTGAGAGATTAATTGTATTGTATTTGCTTGTGTGTGCAACAGCTAAACAGGTCCCCTCTTTGGTCCATGACACAAATCAGGCACGGCAAAGCATTATCGACGAGGGTTTAATGTCTCATGCGCTGAGTCATTAAAAAGATGCGTTCAGTGTCCACCCGGTGAGTCTCACGTTCCCTCTAGAGGCGCTGGGATGTCTACTGTCCCAGATACAAATCGACAAGAAGATCTGACAAATGGAAATACAATCTTTAGGGAAAAAAAACAATCAATAGCGAGGAGTGAAAACAGTCGAGTGGTGTTGACTCAAGTCTTTGGTAAATATTTACTCACACACGGACTGAAATAGTCTGGAAAAACCTGAAATTATTTGGTAAATGGTTGCATATATATAGCGCTTTTCCATCTCTTTTTTTCCCATAGATTCGAACCGCCAACCTTCAGATCAGTGGACAAACGCTCTACCAACTGAGCCACTGTTGTACATGATCCAGGTTTGGCAGTGGCTTGTCCTGCTTTAGGTTTTTATGAGATATATATTTCAATATCTTATCTAAAGTCCATAAATTAGGGCACACTAATGATAATTTCAGTAGCCAATTAGTCAGTGATTTTTTTTGTTTGTTTGTTTATTTTTATTTATTATTTTGTTTATATTTATTTATTATTTTTTTATTGTATTTATTTTTTGTCTTTATTTTTAATTAATTAATTTTTTTATTTATTTATTTTTTATTTTATTTATTAATTTCTACTTCAACATACTTCTTCATCTCTTAATCAGATAATTATTTAATTTGTCACCAGTTATTTAAATAATTAATTGATACTCCGCAGTGACATCACACTGGGGGGTTCTATATGCATGTGTATGGCAGAATGTTCATCAGTTCCCGTAGCGACACAATGCACACATTAGCAAACACAGGCTAAAAAAAGCTTGAAAATTGTTTGAAACTCAAGAAAAACAAAAAACAAAACACAAAATGCATTTAACCAACACATTTTCGGGAGCCTGGGATCAACACAAGCGTTCGAGATCCTGTTTAAGCGTTTTCAACAAAAGAGGTGAGCACAACTAACTGAAAACTGTTAATGCTAATGCTAGCTAGCTTGTGACTGTAAGGTAATCTGAGAGGCTTGTTTAACAGCACAAATCGGCTCATCTGTTTCAACTAAGTCAGTTCTTTATGGTTGGACTGTGTTAAAACAAAGCTCAGATTGAAACATAATAGAGTTTCAGACGGAGCAGTGCCTACAGTTAGCATCACACCCCCAGGGAATGTTGATATCAGGCAAATAGACAAAGAATCTCAATCCTGCAGAGCGGCACATTTCAGTTACAAGTTTTACTCTGCATGTTTTGTGATATAACCTATTTATTAATTCTCCAGAAAATGTCTTTGTACTTTGTAAATATAACTGGAAATATCATAAAGACTTTCATGTTTACACTTGTATTGGAATATTTTTAATTGCTTAGAAATTTAGTCAACCCACAGTTTACAATCATAGCCAAATGTACGACACAAAACCTCGTCTTATCTTCCAAAACACGCTGGTGACTGTAAATACCAGCCATTTAAATTCACCACAGTTTTTTTGGAAGAAAAGACGAGGTTTTGTGTCGCACATTTGGCTAAAAACAAAGAAAGTACAGTGTTCGTCTTTCGCCTGATGTGAACGCACAAGTCGGCCTGTGTCCCTGGGTTTAGGCTGTGCATGTGTACACACAACACAAAACGGGGTTAAGTCCGAGCCTGGGGGGGCACGAGGGTCCATTCCCACATTGAACTGTTTGGAAGACGACCATCCCCCCGTCCACAAACACTCACACACAAACCCCCCGCCTCATAATGGGAGCGTAATAAAAGCCACATGGCCAATGACTTTCAGCTGCCAGTTACTGAAGCGCAGAGCGAACTGGGAGACTGAAGGAGTTTGTGCCTCGTGAGGACACAAACGAACATGTTCTGGGTCGTGTACGTGTAATAGATTTGTGATGGACACTTTATAAACATCACCTTACTACACTGGAAATCTCCTAGATGTGCTTCTTTCTCTCTATGGCTCAGATATGATGCGTTTTCCGAAACTCAAATAAATTAAATACACAATAAGAGGACGTACATACAGATTTTTCCAGGTGTGGCAATGCTTTATCTCAGGTGTTGTTATAAATGTGTGTCAATACGTAGCTGTTGTGTTGTCTGTAATATTTGTGAATATTTAATTGGTGGTTTGTGCTCTATATGTTGGGCTGAGATGGGGTGGGATGTTATTTTTTATTATTATTATTATTATTATTATTATTGATTTATTTTTATTTATTTTATTATTATTATTGATTTATTTTTATTTATTTTATTATTATTATTGATTGATTTTTTATTTATTTTATTTATTATTATTATTATTGATTGATTTTTATTTATTTTTATTATTATTGATTTATTTGTATTATTATTGATTTATTATTATTATTATTATTATTATTATTATTATTGATTTATTTTTATTTATGTTGTTGTTATTGTTATTATTATTATTATTATAAATTTATTAAGCACTTGTACAGGGTGGGTGACATTTCTGTATTTATACTCTTTTCTTTTCTTTTATTTGTACTTATTTTGTACAATTCTACCACACTGTGCTTGTACATTGGGGGGGGGGGGGGGGGGGGGGGCAACTAAACTATATTTCTATGTAATCCGTCTTTCTATGAGTGATCCTAATAAAAACATTTAAAAAAAAATAATAATAATACCAGTCACCTTAATAAGTCATGTTTGCACTGTTGTTCTAATATTGTTGTATATATTTATCTCTATGACTATTTTATTTTTAACTTTATGGATGTCCTTATTTGTATTTATAATAGCTAGATTTCTACTTTAAAAAAAGATATATATATTATTCCGTGTTTTATGTTGCACTTTATCTCCAAAGAAAGTTCCTAGTTTGTGACTTGTGTTCACTGACAACGGCAATAAAAGTCTGAAGATTCTGCTTTTGATTCTATTTTGGTGAAACTGGCCCATTGTGTTTGAGTTTTTCTCTGAACAGCCCTAAGCTTCTGTTTACACTCATCTACTGCAGTGGTTTCCAAGTTTGTTTTATCTTGCGTATCCCCTAAGTGTTGTCTCACACTCCTGAGTACGTTTATATCGTCTATCTGTGTTTTTGGAGGTGGTTCTTTTCTTTCTTTATCTTTATTTATAAAGGGGAACCCAATGAGAGATCACTTTGGCTCACTTTTTCATGGGCGTCCTATTTAAAATACAACACAAGCAGAAAAAAAATAGTATACAAGTCCATTTAAAACGCTAAAAACATGAGCAGATGTGTGGATAAAAGTTCGTTACCACATTATTAGACTGCGATTATGTCACCAACGTATTCAGTTTGGCTTTTCCTTGGAGTGTTTTCCATTTTTATGAAGCAAAACAGCTAAAAAAAACTCTTTTCCGTTTCAGTTTTGGTGTGGTTAGTCCTTTGTTTTATGCAGTCATGTGATCTGGGATTAAATGTTCTGGTGTCACTGACCAACAAGCAGCAGGTGAGGTATTCTGGGAGTTTTTGAAGTATTGAAGTAAGTACCGTATTTTCCGGAGTATAAGTCGCACCAGCCAAAAAATGCATAATAATGAAGAAAAAAAAACATATTTCTGAGTATAAGTCGCACCCCTGGCCAAACTATGAAAAAAAGTGCAATTTATAGTCCAGAAAATACAGCAGTCACTTATGGATACACTTCATACGGTGTAGTTTTCTTCTAATAGACAAATTAGCCAAAAATGTGTTGATAATTCTAAAACTGTACCAAAACAGCCAATTATAACTATTCTGTTTTCTTATTTTAAAGACAATTATGCCAAATGTATTCTACAGAACGTTATTACCCCTATAGCGTCGCCGATACTCGCGGTCGTGGACTTTTCATTAACTCCGTAACCAATCGTGCTTCATGTAAATTCAAACAGCGTCTCAACCAATCAGAGCCCAGCTTCCCTGAACATGATTTTTATGGCTAAAAAAAAAAAATTAAAATCCAGGCGAGCTCTACTGGTCTAAAATGTGCTCCGTCCTTAAAGAGTTACAGAACATTTTAGATACAAATATGATTCAGTTCCATCTTTCTGTTAAATCTGAAACCATTTCAAACGCTCCTGTGAGTGACAGAGGGATTCGACCAATCACAGTGAACCGTGAACTCCCCCAAAGACACTGTATTTTACCTCCTTACGGTAATGTACTGTCAAAATTGTGACCTCGGCTCCAGCCCAGTGCACCAACTGAATTATTAAGTATATTATAAAGTGAATTGGGCCCATAATATACTGTTTTCTGATCTGTTATAACATGTGTCAAAGTCAAGGCCCGCGAGCCAAATGTGGCCCTCCACATCATTTTATGTGGCCCTCGACAGGGTAAATTAAGAGGTCTGATGGTAAAATGTCATTTTATCAGTAGATAGACAGTTACACAGACATTTCTACATCTTTGCAAATGCATATGCAATATTTGTATCCTGAATAAGTAATAAATACAGAAGCAGTTAATTAACAAGTTTAAAAAGTAGTTGCATATATTTTAATTCTTGCTCTTTGACGACAGCCATTTTGCTGATGTGGCCCTTGGTGAAAATGTGTTTGACCCCCCTGTGTTATAACGTTGATTCCTCATCACAAACATACAACTTGAAAACTATCACTTCATGACATCACAAGGTGGAGCAGAGCATTTTAAGTGTCGGAAATGTAGACGGACTAATAATAAAGTGTCGCTCAAACGTGTGAATGAAACAAACACAACTCCAGGTCTGTTTTTGAGTAGATAACAGCATTAGAAGAGTCAATTTTGTGTCATATAGGATCTTTAAGAACTGTTAGCGATGAGCAGGGGGGTTATTCTCTCATCACGCGGTGGCACAAAAATATGTAAATGTGTTGAAAACCACAACATAATGACAATGACTGTGGTGAGATGTGAGGACAGCTGATGGAGCGACACGCATAAATTTAACCGATTAGTGACGCCAGTAAATCCTTCAACAACTTCGACGAGGTGATGACCCGACGTGTGACGACCAGGAGAAGTAAACAAGGGTCGTGTTGCTGCGTCTCCTCCTTCTGCTACTGCAAATACACACGATCTACCAACCGAGTACATCCAGGACCATAGACGGTGCATATAAATGGACATAGCTAATCTGCTAGCTGCTACGCTACGCTAGCTGAGCCCCTCTCTCTGTAACTGCTGCTGTCAGACTTGTCATTTTGGTCTTAAATGTTCGTATTAACCCGCGCTACATGATCCTGGGGTTTTTATTTCACTATTGCGTCTGTAAATCAAGATATGAACATTAATAACAGACGAATCAGGCGTCTTCTTTCCCCGAGGTTGCTCCTTTTAGCGTTAGCAACAGGTTAGCGACTTTAAAATGCGACGAAGCCGTTCACAAACGAGAATACGCAGCTTTGTTATGGGTTAGTAAATGTCTAAAAATGATTTCTATTGAGATTATTGTTCATTATGATGGTTAAATTATGCAGCGCAGTAAAAACTATAGACAATATTTAAGGTAGTATTAATTTCAAATCATGTTTAAGGGGAAAGTGATCAGTTGGTCGAGCGTTGGAGGTTCGAATCCTGCTCTCGACATAAATATCATTGGCTTTGAGTGTGTTGAAGGTGGTAAAGTGTCAAAATCCCCCCTAAAAAAATCAGCCGCTTTTGTCACATTCACTTGTTTATACAGTCGAAGGCCAGGACCCGCACATACCATCCCTATAACCATCACCATAGTAACAGAATATCCGTGAATCATCTTATCAGAGGTGTCAAACTCATTTTCACCGAGGGCCACATCAGCAAAATGGCCATCAAGGGCCAGATGTGACTGTGCGGCAGGATAAATGTCACTAAATGTAAACAAATGTCATGTAAAATAAATGTAAATACTTTAAAACTTGTTAAATATCTGTTTCTGTGTTTATTACTTATTCAAGTTGCAAATATGACGTGTCTGTGTAACTGTGTATTTCCTGATAAACTGACATTTTTAAAAGTGTGGATCTGGTCAGAACCTTCAGCTCTGCTTCAAAAACAGACTTTTAATTATCGGACACTTTGTTGTTTTTCTTGCAGACGAACTTTTTCATACTTAGCTCCGTGTTTGGCGTCAAAATGTCGACGTAGATTGTACCGACTCCGCCTCATAACACAAAAAACATACAGATTTTCTCCTTAAAGCACAAACTTGTATTCACCTTTAGCGTCTTTCTTGAAACTGCCTTCCACGCCGACAATTTTCCTCTTCCCGAACAATTCGGAATAATTATTTGTAATATTTGTGTCACTTGTTGGGAAAATCTCATTATTTTATTGTCAGTGCAAATGTTAAAGCAGCAAAGACTTATTTTAAAATGACAGTCAAGCCTTAGTTTACCTTCTCGCGGGCCACATAAAATGACATGGCGGGCCGCATTTGGCCCCCGGGCCTTGAGTTTGACACATGTGATCTAATCCATGTAGTACAAAACTATGGATCTCTCACCTGAAAGAGGGTTTCGACCCAGGACCAGCACATTTGGTAAAGGCATCATCACCAGCTGCTGTAGAGTCTCCTGTCGAAACAGAACAAATGAAAACGTGAGAATTACAACCAGGTTTATTATTATGACTTAGACAGTAGAGGAAGAAGTACTTAAGTAACAAAATTAAGTAAAAGTATCACATGAAAAGATCTGCTTCAGAAAAAAGTATTAAAGTATCCCCTTAAACATGCACTTTGAGAGTATTTCGTGCACATTTTGAGTCTTTAAAGCTTCAAATGTGGTGATTTTGATAAAGATTTGAGCTGAAGTTTGTGCAACAGAAAAAATTAACTCAATCTTTTCTTTCCCAGCTGTTTTTATTTGTATATGTTTGTTGTTTAAACTATGAATGTGTTAAAAATAAACGCTCAGACTTTCAGCAGGTCTCAGACAATAATAAAAAATACTTTTACTTTTCAGTTCTGTTCAAAAACGTAGTGGATTAGAAAGTACAGATACTGCTCTCAAATGTAGTGAAGTAAAAGTAAAAAGTATCCACTGTCAAATGCACTTGAGTAACTTTTACCTCTGTATCTGTACTTTTACTTAAGTAAAAGTAGAAGTATCACTTCAAAAAATCGACTTATGAGTATGAGACTTAAAAGTACCTGTTTAAAAATGTATTTAAAAAGTATTTCACGCAAGTTTTGTGCAGTTATTAATTAATGTAGTGATATTGATTCAAAATGAAACATATTTTGGTCAGAGTAACAGTACAAATATTTTTTTTCTTAAGAATTTTGTGTGTTTATTTTTGTTTTGCTCAAAGCCGAAGCTTGAACTCGACAAACTTTAGTCAAGATGTTTCCACGAATGTTAAAAAATCATATGAAAAGTACTTTTTACTTTTCAGGCCAGTTCAAAAATGTAGTGGAGTAGAAAGTACAGATACTGCTCTCAAATGTAGTGAAGTAAAAGTAAAAAGTATCCACTGTCAAATGTACTTAAGTAAACATTATAAGTATCCGTTCTTTACTTAACTACAGTATTTTTCTACTTTTATTTCATTCAGTTTTATCAATGTCGTGTTTATCTAATGACACAGATCTTTGTTGTGAAAGCGTCTGACATAAAAATGAGGCAGAGTTTTTCCTGTCAGTCACAACAACCAACGTGAATCAGAGCGTTTCCCTTCACAACACGCCTGAAGGAGACGACAACGCACACACACACGCACACAAATGCACACACACGCACACACAGGGATGGTCTGGATCCAACAACGGCATCGCGAACAAGACGTCTGCTTTGAAAACGGGAAACGCCAAAAAGAATTTCCTAAAATAAGACGACCGGGGCGAGCTGCCAAAAATATTTCCACAGCTTTAACCCCGACAGGTCAACCTCAGTGTGCGTCAGGCAGAGAAAACACGCTAACACGCTAAGCTACCGTCAATATTTCATGTGCACCTTATGGGCTGCTGTGGTTTGAACCCGTCTGACCTGAGGATTTGCCCAGTGGAGACATGTTAGTGCTGAAGTCGTTAAATCTGCCCTGTATAAGTCATGGGTTTGCACAGAGCCCTTTATCGCCGCAGCCATCTGTCCGATACATATTGCATTACCTCACCCAGGTGGTAAAAAGAAGCAGAAAAAGTGTGTATGGAAACAGCGGGGTAACGTTAAACCAGCAAACAAAACCAGTGTACGTCCCCGTTTGGACAAATGTGTGTTCTGATGCGTGTTTGCTGCTCTAAACGTCTCCGCAAATGTGTTTCTGTGTAAATACTTGGTTGTTGTTGGTCACTATCAGGACGCTGCAGAACTGACCAGGGACAACAGTGTTTGGTTCTCACCCAACGGGGCAGGTGAGTCATTCAAGTCGATAGTGCACGTACAAGAAGAGAAAAACACAGAAAACGCACCCGCTTTTCTTCATTTTTACTACTTTTTACACTTTATGCATATACAAAACATCACATATATGAAGCAAGATATAGAGAATTATTCCATAGATCTTACTTCATATATTTGATGTCTTCTGTTTGCATCTAAAATGTATAAATTATTAAAAAAAAAAAAAAAAAAAAAAAAGAAGGAAAAAAACCAAAAATATATCTAAACTTTTGACTGGTAGTATATATAACCTTCAATTTTCAATGTATTTATTTATGTGGTATATTTAAAATACAACAAGCTGCTCAAAGCATTTCACATAAACAACAACAAACAAAAACAGATGGACTGTATTTTCCGGACGATAAGTCGCTCTGGAGTATAAGTCCATCCATCCATCCATTTTCTTCCTCTTATCCGGGGCCGGGTCGCGGGGGCAGCAGTCTAAGCAGAGACTCCCAGACTTCCCTCACCCCGGACACGTCCTCCAGCTCCTCCGGTGGGACCCCAAGGTGTTCCCAGGCCAGAGAGACATAGTCCCTCCAGCGTGTCCTGGGTCTTCCCCGGGGCCTCCTCCCGGTGGGACATGCCCAGAACACCTCCCTAGGGAGGCGTCCAGGAGGCATCCTGAGCAGATGCCCGAGCCACCTCAGCTGGTTCCTCTCAACGTGTAGGAGCAGCGGCTCTACTCCGAGCTCCTCCCGTGTGACCGAGCTCCTCACCCTATCCCTAAGGGTGCGCCCGGCCACTCTGCGGAGGAAACCCATTTCAGCCGCTTGTATCCGCGATCTTGTCCTTTCGGTCATTACCCAGAGCTCATGACCATAGGTGAGGGTAGGAACGTAGATTGAGGTAAATCGAGAGCTTCGCCTTCCGGCTCAGCTCCTTCTTTACCACAACGGACCGATACAGCGACCGCATCACTGCAGACGCTGCACCGATCCGCCTGTCAATCTCACGCTCCATCCTTCCCTGACTCGTGAACAAGACCCCGAGATACTTGAACTCCTCCACTTGGGGCAGAGACTCACCACCCACCCGGAGAGAGCAAACCACCTTTTTCCGGTCCGAGGCCATGGTTCTCGAGTATAAGTTGCACCAGCAAAAAATGCATAATAATGAAGACGAAAAACATACACAAGTCGCATTTTTTGGGGAGATCTATTTTACTAAATCTGAGACCAATTAATCAAAATAAAATCCCCACTCCCATTTTGAAACTTTCCCTAGGACCACTGCAGACGTGTTTCCAAACTGAGCGACACTCGTCCGCTCACAGTGACTCAGTGTCAAAGTGACGGCTGCAGCTCCAGTCGGCTCTGGTCAGCGCCGATGACCAGGCTCTGGACGCGTCAGCTGTCGCCGCCTCAGAAGTCAGATGTAGGTCAGAAATGCTCGTTTCCAACAATATAAAACAATCAAAAGTGCTTTATATTAACCATGTTCCTCATCAAAAGCACTCGCATCATCACAGAGCAGTGCAGACAGTGTCATTTTCACATGTATCACCTGTTTATTATGTTTTATACGTTTATTAAAAGCTTTTTTTGGAGGGAGACCGTGGCTCAGTTGGCTCAGTTTGTCCACGGATCCGAAGGTTGGGGGTTCAAACATAAACATCAGTGTCCCCCTCGACCTTCATGGTTTAATTGTATAATTTAAAAACGAAATGAAGCAAAAATGTAGCGCTTAGAAACTGTTCAACACGTAAATAAAACATTAAATCGCACATTTAGCTCGATTTACACATGAAATTCCACATTAGACACGGCAACGCTGCAGAGTAAATGGTGAAGTTTAGCGTTATATTTACAGAACGGCTAATAAAAATACCTTTATCTGGGTCAAATGCGCGCTGCAGTGGTCTGATGTGGCGGCTTTATTTTTCAGATTCTGCGTGGATAGAACAGACTCGAAGAAACAGACATGACGCCATTGATGTAAAGCGCTTTGAGAGTCTTAAACGTGGAAAAAATCCTGTATAAAAATGTGACCGTGCTCATGTTTTAGCGGCTCTTTGTGCAGCAGGACTCGTTTTAAATGCGCTGTATGGATAAACTTGCGTCGAACTGGTGAAAATGACACTGAAAATCACATGTGGGACCCCGCGAACACTCGTTTATTCAGGTTTTACCGCACAGCTGTTTAGCCTCGGAACAACTGTCTGACAGAAAACGGGGATCAGCAGAGAACCAGGCCGCTGCCCTCCCTCTGAGCACCTGTCTGCTGCCTGCACCTGTTCAAATCAGTGCAGCGAAGTGAACTTTAAAGCTTTTCACAGCGTTTAACCACGTCACAGTCGTCCCTCGCTTTACAGTACGGAATGTGTTCAGACAAATTTACATAAACGTTGGATCGCGGTGTGGTTTTTTCCAACTATCGCAACACATTTGACCAGTGTAGTGACCACTCATGCCCACTGCTTCTCAAGGTGCACTGTGGGAAAGTTTAAACGCACTATTTTCTCACTAGCTGGACATTTGGACGCCACTTAAAATGTTTAGCGCCCCCTGTAGGAAACGTGTCATCCAGAGATATTCTTCTACGCAGCAAAAATCATGATTATTTTTAGGATTTGTATAAAAAAATGAAACAATTTATCGAATATCAAAGGAATTTCACTTATATTTTCTTTCATCTCCACAAAAAAAAGTCACATTTCTGCTCCGAACAAGTTAGGATTATGTAATTTGCTTATGTAAAGTTGTCTCTCGCTATATTGTGGTTCACGTTTCGCGGTCTCGCTGATTTTCTTCGTGTAATTTTGGATGTTTCTTCACAGTGTATTGTGTCGTGCGTCCTGATTGGCTGTTGGACTGTAGACCATTGTGTCGTGCGTCCTGATTGGCTGTTGGACTGTAGACCATTGTCCATCAGTCTCCTCCGTGCCGTGTCTCCTGTCCAGTACAGAATGTGTTCAGACAAATTTACATAAACGTTGGATCTCAGTGTGACTCTGAAGTGCTGTACGTTTGCAATTCGTTTTCTCCCCGACAAAACCCACAATGTCGACGAAACGTTCTGCACCGACAAAGACGCCGACGAAGGTTTGAACTTTGAGAGAGTTTAAACGAGAGAGAAATGTGAGAAAATGTTAACGCCTGTGTGAGAAAAGTGTATAAAGTGTGTGGTGAGGGGTTTTACAGACAAAAACAGAGAGAATAATTGGAAAATAAAGTGGATGTTAGTTATTTTTAGAACGTAACCCCCGCGATAAACGACCACTGTAGTAATTTCCCTTCAACATTAACTCACTTAAAGTTGTGTTTGGATTAATTCATGTTTGATCAAATCTTTAAAACGCTTATTTCAAGACGCCATTTTGCAGATTAATCCCCGTTTTCACTTCCCACTGTGACGTACACACTTCGTTATCCAGTTTTATTTCTTTAGTCGGTGATAAAACGTAGGATTTGGCAGCGCCGTGTAGTTATTTTGGTAGAAATTAAAACAAAATCTGCTGTTTGTTTGGGGATTATTTCGTTCATTTTAGGTGAATATTGTGATTTGAAATGTGCAAATTATGACAAAATGATCCACGAGTGTCTTAGATTATCACTATAGAGCAGAAAAAAAGCACAATAAGTCGTCTTCAACTCTGAATTTACACTTTCAGCTTGTAGGAACCATTACAAAAACAGCTAATAGTTATTTTTCTGACAATTATTGCACTTTTGATAATAATTCCAACACTAAAAAATGACTAATCCCATGCATTTCCGAACATGTTTGCGCACAGAGGCGTAAACTACAGGGTTAGCAACTTTTATACAAATTCTTACACCAAATTCTACCATTTTCGGGCCCCCCACGCCGCCTGGATTCTGCACACGCGACCCGACACTTGAAATGTTGCTGTACACGCGGTTTTGGGGATGAGCACAAAATGACAGACATCAGGGATTAGCCGCGGCGCTAAATAACTGGAGTAATATGTGGCCTGGATTAGCGGGTAAAGGCTTAGCTCTCATACATAAAACATGACGGACGCCGCAGAGGAGCGAGCAGTCGGCGCACAACAACATGTCAGAGGGATTCACACGAGTCGGCACGGACGCACACAGAAAAAAAACACAGAAAAAAACTCAAACCTGCCTCGTTTAAATGCGTTCATCTTTAAACCGCACCTGCATTTGTGGTAAAGTTTAACAAAAAAAAGATCCAAGAGAAACATCGATACTCAAAACAGCGTCGTAACTACTTCGAAAGGAACCGATACGCCATAATTTAATCGTTATTGACAATTTTTTTATGGTCTTAATCTATATGAGAATGAATTTACAGGGGAGTCGACAGTGGGGGGGACAAACGGGTCTGTTGTCCCGGGCCCCAGGTTCTATAAATGAAAGGTCAATATTTAATCATGTGGACTTTTTCTTTGCACAACTGGGAGATTTTTGGTTATTTTTTGGCGATATCATAACATTTAACACGTAAAAGGTTGAATTAATAACGTCTTTGACTCGTTACAGATGCAAACTAACGACTAAACTGTTTCATTCTACTGTTTATTTATCACAGATCATGATTTTTTTTTAACAATATTGCAGATTTAGAATAGTTTTTGTGGTTTAAATGTGGTTAAATTAGAGCTTTTGCTGATTAATTAATATTAGAGGGGGGCCCCACGTGAGGCCTCTTGCCCCAGGCCCCTGATTTTCTGTTGACGGCCCTGCTCATATATAATAAAACTGTAGAGGTAAAAAAATCTACAGTTGTCTTGTTTTGTTGTGTTGAAAAATGTGAGAATTTGTATCATGAAACAGTAGAATAAGCAGAGCTGATGAAGAGGAGATGAAGGATGAGCCGCTCGTTTGATTTGATCACTTCTCACTCCAGGCACGCAGCACCGGCTCTCTCCATCCTTCACCCGCCCTCCTCCTCTTCCTTCCCCTTCCTTCTGCTTGATCTTCATCCTACTCCTCCCTCCATCCTCCCCCCTTCCTCACTCCAATCCATCCTCCCTCTATCATCCTCTCCATTCTCCTTCCTCCCTCCCTCTCTTCATCTATCCTCCTTCCTTAACTCCCACCCCCTCCTCTCTCCTTCCCCCCCATCTCCCTACTCCCTCTTTCTTCCTCCTTTCTCCCCCCTTATCCTCTGCCCTCTCCCCCTCCTTCACTCCAATCCATCCTCCCTCTATCCATCCTGTTTCCATTCATCCTGCCTCTATCATCCTGTCTCCTCCTTCTTTCCTTCCTCCATCCATCCTCTCTCCTTCCTTGCTCCTTCTCCTCTCCTCCTCTCCCTTTCTCCCTCTCTCCTCCCTCTCTCCTCCCTCCCTCCTCCTCCTCTCCTCCTCCTCCTCTCCTCCTCCTCCTCTCCTCCCCCTCTCTCCTCCCCCCTCCTCCCCCCTCCTCCCCCTCTCCTCCGCCCCCCTCCCCCCTCCTCCCCCTCTCCTCCGCCCCCCTCCCCTCCTCCTCCTCCCCCCCCTCTCCTTCTCCTTCTCCTCCTCCCTCCTCCTCCCTCCCCCTCCCTCCCCTCTCCTTCTCCTCCTCCCTCCCCCTCCCTCCCCTCTCCTTCTCCTCCTCCCTCCTCCTCCCTCCCCCTCCCTCCCTCCCTCCCTCCCTCCTCCTCCCTCCCTCCCTCCCTCCTCCTCCTCTCCTTCTCCTTCTCCTCCCTCCTCCTCCTCTCCTCCTCTCCTCCTCCCCCTCTCCTCCTCCCCCCTCCTCCTCCAGTACATTATTGATTCCAGTCCCTCTGCAGTGGCTCATCTTTCGTCCCGGGGCGACACTTTGACTGACGGATGGAGACTGGGGGTTTAGGACACGTCACACAGTCCAATATTTTCACTCGTCTGTGTCTGATGGAGAGAGTGAAGTGCGTCACATATTATATAATCGATTATCACCAGTCTCGCCAAAACACAATATCATTTCACAAAGTTTTGAAATACTGAAAAAGGGAAAAGGAGGAGATTAGAAAAGATTACTCATCTTTCTGCTGTTTACATTTATTTTATGATGTTTTTTATATTTTATGAATGAAAGAATGATAAATAAATAAATAAAAATAAATAAATAACTAAAAATATAAATAAATAAATAACTAAAAATATAAATAAATAAATAACTAAAAATATAAATAAATAAATAAAAATATAAATAAATAAAAATAAATAAAAATATAAATAAATACAAATATTACTAAATAAAAATATAAAAATATAAATAAATACAAATATAAATAAATACAAATATAAATAAATACAAATATAAATAAATACAAATATAAATAAATAAATAAATCAATCTTGAGGGAAAAAAAAAACTTTCCTCAGGGACAGGGCCCAGAAATTTTTGTTTGGAGGAGCTATGGGGATGCTAAGTTCTTCAATGGGGTCCTCACTTAACATGTTAATTTAGAGTAAAAAAAAAAATCTTTGGGGGAGATATAGGGAGGGCACTGGCCATTCTAGGGGAGGTTAGGGCCCCTCAAGCCCTTCCCCGGCGCCGCCCCTGCTCAGGCACATTTGAATCACAAGACTATGAAGTTTTAGAACAGAAGAGCGTACTATCAAATTTATAAATGTGTTCTATTCTAACATTCTGTGTGAGTCATGGCTTCTATCGGCTACATAACATTTAGTAGCCTGACCTAAAGCCCATTCCCAAAAGAAGATATTTGACATTATTATCCACACACACAGATCCAATCCGGGTTTTGTGATGTCTAAACAGAACTAAACGATTTGGGGCAAACTCTATTTCAGTATAGATAAACAAATTACATAATTATAACTTGTTAAAAGCAGAAATGTGACTTGTTTTATATGAAGGTGAAAGAAAATAAACATTAATTTGTCTTGATATTCAATAAATTGTTTCATTTTTTACACAAATCCTAAAAATAATCATAAATGTTGGGTAGAAGAAACTCTGTGGATGACACTTATATTGTCCGTGTCCAAACTATTCCCTACAGGGGGCGCTATTTAGGGGGTCACACGATTTTTAGGGGTGTCCGAATGTCCAGTTGGTGAGAAAATTCAGTCAAATGCAGCAAAATTTCCCACAATGCACCTTGAAAAGCAAGACCAGCTCTGTTCAAAGTTCACATTTTAAACCCATTCAGAAAAATTGACAAAAAGATTCAATATGAACTGAAAAGACATTGATTTTATATTGCAAAACTATAATAAAAAGCGTTAAAAAAATTAAAAAATCTTAACTAAAAAATTTGTTAGGAGTTTTTATGCAGAATTAGATATATTTTGAAGCTTGTGTAGAAAAATTACAGCACTTAAAAATTCAAATTGTAATTTTGATTGGCATTAATCTCACAGCAAAAAAGGAAAGATAATCAAACCTTTTATTAGTCGACGACCGCACAGGGTTTAAAACACTCAACGCTGACAACAGAAATCAACCTGACGAGCAGTGTGATTGTGGTTACACTTGTAGTAAATTTTTTAATAATAGGATTTGGTTCAAAGTTCTCGTTTTGAACTCATCCAGAAGAACTAATGAAAAAAGTTTATATGAATAAGAAGAATCAGATATATTTTGATGTTTGTGGAATAAAAACGTGGTTGAACTGTAGACAAATTGAAAACAAAACGCACGTATCTTTAATAAAAACGTGTAAAAAGGAAACGCAACCAAACCGTGCCCTGTCGTTCATAAATGTACAACAACAAACCGACTAAAACACACACCGCTGACAACAGAAATTCGTCTGAAACGCCGTCGCCTGAAGAAAAGCTTTGGCGTTCCCTCCCACGCACTGTACCGCCGCGGCTCTGTGAATGTCAAGGGCGAGACGGATCAGCGCTACAGTCGAAACATCTGCGCGTGTGTGTGTGTGAGCGCGTGTGAGAGTGTGTGTGCGTTAGAGACTGGGGTCAGCGCGGAGGTTATAAGGGCGCACTGTTCCTCACCTCGCAAACCCCTCGGACCGTTAAACACACACACCTCTGTCGGCGTCGTTCCCATCCTTTCCACCCGGGCGCTAGTTCCGTCGCTGGCAGTGGCGGTAACAGGGGGCTAATTGTGCGTTCGTGTGTGTGTGTGCGCCGCTGAACCCTGAAAGCCTGAATCACACCCATTCTGCAGAACTGGAGTGTTACCATAGAAACCACTCGACGGGTTTATCCTCCCCAGTCTGACACACGTAGTAATAGACGTTTGAAAGAAAAAAAAAACAAAAAACGCTGTATACTGTACTCTCACACGTTATATACACACACAAATGCACAAACGCACACTCTCTAGGGGGGGGATCGGCGCTGCGGACTTATCTCCCGCTGAAATACTGCACAGATTATCATCGTGAAGGGTTATTTCCACCAACAATAGGAAGAGACGTGCTTCCCGTTTCTCCCGCGGCTCGTCGACAGACACTATGAGCTCGATAAAACATAAAACAGCCGTCTGTAGTTCCCTCCATTGTTCTGAAACGTGACGGAATAAAACGCTCGACGTGAACCCAGTCGAGTCAGATATACGTGAAGCTGCAACTTGTACTTCTACTGCATGGATCTAGTGTAATGAAACCACAGGGTATGCATAAATCGGCAGGTTAAGTGTCGTCGTGCGCTTGGGCAAGACACTTTACACGTTCACGCACACTTTCAGACTTCAGTGTACACAGACATGAGGGTTAAGGGGTTAAGTGGTGTGTAAAGTGCTTTGAGTGCCTAGAAAGTGGGAAAGCGCTATATAAAAATGTGATTATTTACCACGTGAATTTCAGTTTACACTGGTCCTTCGTTTATCGCGGGGGTCACGTTCTAAAAATAACCCGCAATAAACGAAATCAGCTTTATTTTTTACATTATTCTCTATGTTTTTGTCTGTAAAACCCCTCACCACACACTTTATACACTTTTCTCACACAGGCGTTAACATTTTCTCACATTTCTCTCTCGTTTAAACTCTCTCAAAGTTCAAACCTTCGTAGGCGTCTTTGTCGGTGCAGAACGTTTCGTCGACATTGTGGGTTTTGTCGGGGAGAAAACAAATCGCAAACGTACAGCACTTCAGAGTCACACCGCGATCCAACGTTTATGTAAATTTGTCTGAACACATTCTGTACTGGACAGGAGACACGGCACGGAGGAGACTGATGGACAATGGTCTACAGTCCAACAGCCAATCAGGACGCAGAACACAATGGTCTAGAGTCCAACAGCCAATCAGCACGCACGACACAATACGCTGTAAAGAAACATGCAAAATTACACGAAGAAAATCAGCGAGACCTTGAAAAGTGAACCACAACATAGCGAGAGACAACTTTATATAAGCAAATTACATAATCCTAACTTGTTCGGAGCAGAAATGTGACTTTTTTTGTGGAGATGAAAGAAAATATAAGTGAAATTCCTTTGATATTCGATAAATTGTTTCATTTTTTTTATACAAATCCTAAAAATAATCATGATTTTTGCTGCGTAGAAGAAACTCTCTGGATGACACGTTTCCTACAGGGGGCGCTAACCCTTTTAAGTGGCGTCCAAATGTCCAGCTAGTGAGAAAATAGTGCGTTTAAACTTTCCCACAGTGCACCTTGAGAAGCAGTGGGCATGAGTGGTCACTACACTGGTCAAATGTGTTGCGATAGTTGGAAAAAAAGCGGATAACGACAGGTTTTAACTGGACACAACACGACCGAACGACGCAGATACAGTAGAAGCGCCGGTTTATCGCATTATTTATCGCAAATTATGAGCAAAACACCCGTTGCTGTGTAAATCTGCTAGCGTTAGCCACTTTCCTCAGCTAAAGAGGTACCACCGAGCTCCTTCCTTCCTCACAGAGCTCTCAAATGAGCTTTTAAACGTAAATGACAGCGGGGTCAAAAGTCAAACTCAACAGTTGCTGCGGTGACCAGCAGGGGAGCGTCCCGTCTGACAGATGGACAGATCATCTCCCGCACTCAAGAAGAGGAGGAGGAGAGGACGAGCCATTAGCGCGCCGGTCCTTTTCTTTTGGCCCGTGTTTGCGTTCCTACATAAGCCCGGAGGCGATAACGAGTTGATCCTGCTGCTCGGCTCAAAGGTGGAGGCAGGTGGGGTTAAGGGGGCGGGGCTCCTGAGTGGTCTTTGACGTTTTAACATCACCCCAGGCTCTGCTCGTAAATAAGCCTGTCGTGAAAGTCGCTATATCAGCTTCAAATGGAACGATACTCTTAGGGGTCAGTATTTATCATGAGCAGGGGCGTCGGCAGAGGGGGGACAAAGGGGTCTGTTGTTCTGGGGGGCTTAAATTGGACCCCCTTCCTATTACAGGGTCCAATTTTTCCAATTTATATTAGAGTGGGGCCCCATGTGAAGCTTCTTACCCCAGGACCCCTAAATTTCTAACACCGGGCCTGATCATGGGCACTATTTCTTTGTAGTACTGCGATTTTGTTTGGGATTTTTTTTCTGCAATATGATCAAATTTGAGCTGTAGACGACTAAAATTACACAAACTAATTACTTAAGAACACTTAAGTAATTAAATTCTGTCATTTTACTCAAAAGCTCAGTAATATTTCATACATTTAGAATACTTTTTATGTGAATGATACGCGTTTGGGCTCAATATTAGCGGTTATCGTCACAGGAAACTGCAGCTGTATAAATCGTCTTTTGTCACAATAATACATTTCAAACTAGAGATTTTGATACGAAGGGAAAGGCTTGATACTAGACGCTAATATTGATACGACAATGATAAAAAAAACACTCTTCTAAGACACAAAATAACAGCACTTTGTTTAATACTTCCTTGTGGGGATCTTACGCTGGTTCTGATATAGATTTAGACCAATTTTGTCCAATTTAAGTGATTTTTTTGGAGTATTCATCCATCCAAATATCCGTCTTTTTCCTCTGATCCGGGGCCAGGAAGTGTGGGCAGCATTTTAAGCATCGACTCTCACACTTCCCTCATCCCAGCCACTTCCTCCAGCTCCTCCAGTGGGACCCCAAAGCGTTCCCAGGCCGGCCGAGAGACATAACCCCTCTGGCGTGTCCTGGGTCTTCCCTAGGATCTCTTTCCGGTGGTACATGCCTGGAAAACCTCCCCACGGAGCGTTTTTTTTCAGCCTTAATACAGACTATACATCAATGGTACTCCAACGTGTAGCTCTCCACCTCTTTCCAAGTAGCTCACTGAGGGATTTGTACGTATCGTGCTCAAATGTAGTAAATTAAATGCCAATTATCACAGTAAATGTATCTTTTTGACGCCTAACTTTGTGCAATAATAAAGTAGTGAGTGGTTTATATTTTATAGACGTCTAACTGTGCCCGTCTAAGGCTTTCTGCGCCTCTTATATTTGCTTAATTTCTTGCAAACGCTAAAATTAGTAGCTCTCTGGCGTATTTGTTCGGTAAAGTTAGCTCGTCGGAGAAAAAAACTAAAACTAGTATTGAATATTATCTGTATCGATTAGGATCTTGGTTTTGATACTTTTGATGAGTCTATGTGTCACAATGTCGTTGATCTACGATGGAATTATATGTTTATTTGCGTGTCCTGTCCGATCCGCTGCACCAAAAGAAACATTTTTGCACTTTATAACTCCCCGGGCTTCACAAATGGATTATTTTTCATCAAGATAAATCATTTTCCCACAGCAGATCGTTTAAACAAACCTCGCGGAACTGTAAAAGAAGGATCACGTAGCGCGGGTTAGTACGAACATTTTAAGCAGTTACAGAGAGCCAGAAGTTCGCCCATGATCACTTCCTCTTTGTAACACCACAGCTAGCAGGTTAGCTACGTCCATGTATATACACAGTTATATGATCTAACTCCATTTACAGCTTCTCGTTCTATACATCCAAGCAGGAACGGTCGATCTTTGGGCTCAATATTTTATCATATGCACATTTTCTTTGCAATAATGGAGAGAGTTTTTGTTATTTTAGTTGTAAAATGGTAAGATTTAAGCTGCAAAAGGTAGAATATGTCACTTCTATAGCCAATTATTGCTTCATTCTGCTGTTTATTTGTTACAAGCTCAGGCCTTTTAATGATACTGTTTATTTCAAAAATGGAAAATGGTTCATAGGGATTATCCAGATTTTTGTGTGTGACATAAACTACTTTCAATATTATCGTTATATTTTTCTGTAGTGGTATGTCGTGCTTTAAAATGTGTTATCGTGTCAGTCAATTTAGATTAGAACAAAATGCAAAAGGAGATTTTAGAGAAGTGAAAAGTCAAAGGGTCAGATACAGGTTAAAACTCTTAGATTGTGGAACATCATTTAATATTTACAGATGAAACCAGAAGTTCACATGTGGCATACAGTATGTAAAAAGACACACACTTATTTTTCCTCTGTGTCCGACATGAAATCAGGCTAAACTTTTTCTAGTTTTAGGTCAGTTAAGATTACCAAAATTATTTCTATTTGTTAAACGCTAAAATAATGACAAGGATTTTTTAAAAGACTATTTTTTATTACTTTTTATTACATATATTTCATTAGTATAGTCTCATTATTCTGGCATTTAGTGAATAGAAATAATCCTAATTGCCCTAAAACAGGACAAGTTTAGTCTGATTTCATGTCAGACAGTGAGGAAAGAAAAGATATGTGTCTTTTTATATAATGTATGTAAAGTTTGTAAAGTTCTGGTTTCTTCTGTACATTTACCCAATCCAAGTTTATTTCTATAGCGCATTTTATAAACAAGATCATTCTAAAGTGCTGCAAATAATAGCAACAAAAAATAGCTGTAAAAGTCAACAGGAAATAGTAAACAAGAACAAATAAACATACAAAAGACACAGTGAATGATGCTTAAATCATGTTTATTGGTCATTAAGGTGAGGAGTCTAACGGACGGCCCTCCTCACAGCCGAGAAGAAACGGGACACAGCTGACTTCGGGCGGTTTCGAAATGCCTTGAGCTCGATGTTGAGACATTTCACCACGTTGTCTCTGCTGAAGTCTCCACATCGGTTTTAACTGGTGCCTCTGGTGTCTCCACGTTGGGAACATCTGGTACCGACAGTGTCTCCATCTCAGGAACTTCACACCTGTCGTGCTTTTGAGGAGTGGGTTCCTGAATAATTGAAGCAACAGGATCTTGTGGACACACTGGGGTTGACTCTGTTGGGGTTGTTTTTTCTTCTGACTTTAGACTCTCCAAAATTCCCATTTGAGCCAACATCGGTAAGAGTTCTTGTGGAATATAGTCAATAATGGGGAGATCCACCTCTGGAATATCTGGAACCTTTGGTGGATCCATTTCAGTCACATCTGGATTCTGTGGTTTCTCCACCTCTGGAATATCTGACTCCCACAGTGTCTTCACACCTGCATTTTTTCCACCTCGGTGGCTTTTGGTACTTCTGGTGTCTCCGTCTCTGGAACCTCAGGCCTGTCGTGGATTTCAGGAGCGGATTCCTGGGTAGCTGATTCCACAGGCTCTTGTTGTGGCGATGGGCACGGTGTTGCGGAGTTTGACGGGGTTGTATTTTCTTCTTCTAAATCCTTCAAACTGTCCAAAACTCCCATCACAGCCAACATCGGTAGGACTTCTACTGGGTAGTCGGTAGTGAGTCTACTGGGGAGGACTGGTCTTGAGCCGTGTGTGCATCACTTGAGTCTTCTTGGGTGACTGAAGGTGCATCTTTGCTTTCAGAAGAGACATTTGTAGCTGGTGGTTCATCTACTTTAAAACTGTATCCAAGCCCATTCAGTATGAGGGCTGCAGCGTTCTTTTTAGCATCCTTTAAGGTGAAGCCTCTCGCAGTCACAGTGTTATCTCCAAAAGTTACCTGTACGTGGTAAATCCATTTCTCTGTTGTTCTGTCCACGTCCACCACGGTCTATACAGGAGGTCTCACTCGCTTAAGAAACACCAGATGATTGAGGCAAGATATTGGGTTTTCATCCTCTTTGAAAACTGGTGCGTCTTTGCAGAGAGTCTCGTCTTTCTTTTTCCCTTTTTTGGGCTTTGGCACTTTCTCGGGGAGAGGGAGTCGCTGCAGTTCAGGCAGCACCTGTTGAGTGGCCAGTTTTTTGGCACCAGCTACTGACTGTGCCTCACCTACTCCAGAGAAACCTCCAACAGTTACTTTAAAAGAGAATGTGGCCTTGTGGATGGGGCCTTCTCTTTTTAGCTCCGTAAACTCCACTGGCAGTCCAAGTTTTTGGCCAAACTCAAAAACTTCAGAAATCGCATTTTTATAGTTGACATCCAGCTTGTTTACCAAAGCCGTGGCGCTGTTCTGTGGGGTTTCCATGTTGGCGTGTAGTCTGTGACTGTTGATGGGTCAGCTGTTGCCATGGCGCCTCCAGCAGCCTTTCCCTGTAGAATAAATTAGAACTGTGTAATACATATGTACTTCAGGTCTGAATATGAGTTCCTGCAAACTCTACCACGGCTGTTTCTGTTGTTGTTGGAAAAGAGGAACCACTTCTCAGGCTTCCTTTTCGTGCATTTCTGACTCTGAAAATAACTCCCGCTGCAGCATATGGGAACCTACTCGACATGAAAACTGCCATCAACTCTGCTTCCTGTTCACTTCAAACTCCAGCATTTGGGGTCTTGGCTTTTGAAATAAAAATCAGACAGTTACGAAAGTTATACTGCTGAAGAAAATACAGACATAAATGATAATATTGAACTGACACAAAAACCCAACAGCAGATTTAAACCACAACAACAATTCTAAATCTGCAAAATTGTTAAAAACCATGAGCTGAAATAAATAAACAACAAGATTAAACACTTAAGTACTTCCTTTGGATCTGTAATGAGTCATACAAGTCATTAATTAGCCAAAATATAACAAAAAAAATCCATATATTGTCTATTGTCATTATCGTGAGGCCTAATGATAAACGATAATATTGAAACTAATTTACGCGACTGACACAATAACCTTGAAGTAGTATTATCCCAAAAAAATAAATAAACAGCAGAATGAAAACAGTTTGAGAGTTAGTTTGTATCTATAAAAAAGTCATAGAAGTTATTTATTCAACCCTCTGCAGCTCAAATCTCATCTTTAGGGCTGCACAAATATTATAGTAGCATGCTAACGTTGCTAAGTGGCGCTGGCGATTGTGCTGCATTGTAACTTGCTATAACTGACAAACAATTTAGCAACTGAATGAAGTGGGTTTAGTGCTTTTAAAAGAGGTATAGCATGTCTATTCTTCTAAATAAATGACATCTGAATTATACTTAACTACAGTGATTACAGTAGAGTTTAAAACAGCCTCTCAAATAAGTATTCCAAGTTGAAAAAGTAGGCTATAATATAAAAATCTAATGAAATGAATTAGATTTACCACTATAAACCCTTGTAAAATAACGTCTGGTATTGGTAACAGTGCCCGAAATTAAGTAAAAAAGTAAATAAGGTTGAAAAAAATGGTATCGGTGCATCACTACTCACCATAGTACAGATAAATAACAACATTTTCCTCGCTAGTACAAAAAAATAAACACAAACTGCCCCAAAAATATAGTTTCATCTGTCATATACTGAACGATAACTTTATATAGTCATCACCATCACAGGCAGGGATGAGACGATAAACAATAATATCGTTTATCGTGATAAAAGGGTCGACAATAATTGTTCGTGAGACATTTTATATAATCATGATAATCGCCAACAAAGATAATCGCCGTTATATCAGGAAAAAAAACACTTATCCACAGAGGAGTCAACAGGGGCACAAAGGGGGCTGTTGTCCGGGGCCCAAGGATCTTAGGGGGGCCCAGATTTTGACCCTCTTCCTATTAATTTGTAGTACAACGGGGGGCCATGTGAAGCTTATAGCCCCGGGTCCCCCAAAATTTCAGTCGACGGCCCTGCTCATTCATAATTTTCTCTGTTAAAAAGTTATAATTATTCATATCTATAACAACTTTAATTATTATCGTGACATAATCGTTAATCGCAATTATTTTGGCCGTGATAATCGTCACGCAAAGTTTCAAAATCGTCCCAGGCCTGTATAGAAAAACTGAACAAAACAATCATCAATTTAGAGGCCGTGTTATGTGTTGTTAAGAGATTATACAACAGAAAGCTAAAAAAATATGTAAACTTTTCCCACACACAGCATCTTGACAATGTAAACAACTTAATTTCTCAAAAGAGGTCACACAAACTCAAACATACTCGGTTCCTCTATTGCTGTAGTGACATGTGAGTGCGCATGACAAAAGACCAGGAGCCTGCAGTCACAAAACAGCCACATGGGGCCCGTAAAGATGCTGATCTCACTAATGCGAGAGAAAACAAATTTAAAAAAATAAAAATAAAAGGGGTATGCGGTGTTTGTTTTGTGTGTGACTCATTTAACTGAAAAGCTATATAAACTTTATCACTGCCTGGAAGCGAAGTTGTCTAAAAATCTCCCAAAAAAAAAAGTGTTGTAATAAAAAGACTTCAAGCAATGCGTCACAACTTCCAAAAAAAAAAAAAAAAGAAAAAAAAACAGAGCAGCTTTGTGTAGATTTTGGTCAACAAGGAAGGAAATGATCAACCTCCTTCTCTCGTTTATACACACGCAAGAAAAGGACAGAAACGGTTGGATAGTTTTCGAAACGTGAACGCTCTCAGGCGACCCCCCGACCCCTCAGCGTGACGAAGTGGAGCAAAAGCGTCCAAAGTCGGTGCTAAAATCAGAGGCGTTTCAGCGCAGATGGGCTCAAACGCTAAAGAAGCCGGAGAAAAAAACCAAAGTAACTGAAGTGAGGGAAGTATGAATGCTGGTCTGTGTTAGCGTTAGAGTCAAAACACAGCACTTTATACCACACCCCGAAGAAATACCAGGCCAAAAGAGGACAGGCACGGCTTTATTTAAACGTTTAAAGACACGGTTACGGCTCAAAAGGGAGAAAATGCACTAAAAGAATCGATTCAGATGCAAAAAGGCTAAAGGTTAAAGTCCAAATAAGGCTTTACTAAAATATACTCTACCGATACTAAACACTACAGCTTTAAATATATCATAAATGTCACTTTTCCACGTCTTTGTTTCCATGATGTTATTGCTTTGCTGGAGCTTAAACGTCTCTCCAGTCTCTATTAAACAGAAAGACAAACTTATAAACTGGCCGATATTGCATTTTTTAGTGTAGAGCTCGCCTGATATAGGTTCGTAAATAATCGGTATCAACATCGCCCATGAAAAAAACCTATAAGAGTGTTGTGTACTTATGTTTTCTGCAGTTATCGCTTTGCACCGAAGTGTTCAAATAAAGCTTTATGTGTTTGGATTAGGCAGCAAGTCGGGCAAAACAAAATATCAGACTGAGGTGAAGATTTAAGGCATCAGTATCAATATATATCGGCCAAACAATATTGAGTGATTACACAGCTCTCGTATCCACTTTGTAGGGAAACGGGTTTGTGGATGCGCTTGAAGTCATTTCAAATCATGTAAATAGGGGAAAAACTAAATTAGCCCTTAAAAAAAATGTCGGCGGAGCTCATCAGCCATCGGTTTCACTGCGTTCTAAACAATCGTGATCGTATTGGCCATGAAAAAAACCCATATCCATCTCTAATCTCCATCTGTGCAGAGGGACGCAGTAAAAACAGCTACATAAACATTATAACTTATCTGTAAAATCAAGCAATACTATTTGAACATGATCACTTCAACTCTGGGGAGCAGAAGAGTCGACAGAGGGGGACAAATCAGTCTGTTGTCCCGGGCCCCAGGGTGTTAAGGGTCCTCTTAATTTATAGTAGAAGGGCCCATTGTCAGGCTTCTTACCCCAGGCCCTTGTATTTCTGGTGACGGCCCTGCTGGAAGACACGTGTTGAAATATTATGATTTTATAAACTTTTATAGTATTAATAAAACTCTTTTATAAACTGGCGTCGCTCATGTAGAATGAAATAATTCCCCAAAAAAATTAAAAATAAATAAATAAATAAAAGAATTTGAAAATAGACAAGAATACAGAATACTGAAACTACAATATTCCACTGACACAATGATTCAAAATAAAATGAAAAAATATTGTTAAAAAAATATTTTAAAAAATCTTTAAAAATATATACATACTAAAAAATAAAAATACTAAAAATATTCAAAATGTACAATATTTAAAAAACATGAATTGCAATAATAAATAAATAAAAGTTATTCAAACCTGCAACTCAAATCACATCATAATATAAATAAAAAAAATAAAAACAACAAAAACCTTCTCACTATTGCTCTAAAAAACTACTATTCATCTAAACTGAACGATAACTCGATATAGTAATTATCATGACAGCTGAAACTAAATGTTATAAAAGATCTGCTTTGTCCAGTCTGGGCCCGTTTGAATTTCTCTGCTCAGGAATGCCAGACCAAAGCCGCTAAATTAAAAAGCGCCCTGGGTTATATTTGTCCTGACCATGGGGAGAGAAAAGTGGAGTTTTCAGTGGACTTTAGAGTTTGGACTATGATAAGTAACCGGAAAAGTAATATCCTACAGGAGAAGACTGAGGCGTTCGCACACAGACAGGGCCTAAAGGTTAAACATTACAACTATATATATTGTCTCATGTGGTTACAGCTCTTCACTGAAATATACAGAGCGTGGTGGGAAACCGAAGCTGGTCTAGACGTAGTAAATTCCACCTACACAATCGCCGCAGCACAAAGCGATAAAACAGAAAAACCCACTCATGTAATGTACACCACGAAAGAACAAGATTATTCCATGTGAAAAGGCGAATACAACTGATTGTGTTTGCAGATCTGCCTTATAGAATTACCTTAACACTTAAAAAGGTGGAAAAATGGCACCTCGTTTTTAACGGCACTAAAAAAACAAGTTTAGTATTACACAAAATGGACCCTTGTTGAGCTTTAAGTTGTGATTTAATGCCGTTTCTTCCTCAAAAACAGACCTGAAGTTGTGTTTTGTTTCATTCATGTACAGCGAAGGGTACAGCGAAGGGTACAGCGAAGGGTACAGCGAAGGGTACATCGAAGGGTGCATCGAAGGGTGCATCGAAGAGTACATCGAAGGGTACATCGAAGGGTACATCGAAGGGTACATCGAAGAGTACATTGAAGGGTACATTGAAGGGTACATCGAAGGGTACAGTGAAGAGTACAAACGGTACATTGAACTGTGCCATTTGGCGTATTGAGACATATCTCCAAACCTCAAAATCCTCTCTTCCACCTTGTGATGTCATGAAGTGGTATGTTTCAAGTTTTAACAGCTCCTTTTACCTTTAGTTTAGTAGAGATTGGCAATTCCAGAGCTAAAATCATACATCTTTGCTGAAATAATTTGGATAGAGTTTGAAAAAAAATTGTGGAGCACTTCCTGTATTACCACATGATGACATCACAAGGTGGAAGAGAGTGTTTTCTGTTTGAGAGAAGAAGAAAACCTACATATGCTGAGTTTGTTTGTGTGTTAAACATGTGTGAATTAAACAAAAAAAACACACCTGGTCTGTTTGTGAGGGAACAACATTATAACACAAATTATTTTTAAGGGCTCATGTTACGCTGTTTTCTAAACCTAAACTTAAAGTAGAAAAGTAATGGGACGTGTGGAGCTCCTGCAACAGTTAATGAAGAAAGTGTGGAGCGGTACAGTAACCTAAAGACCTGCTAAGCCCATTATCTGGGGTCTGGGTCTGTCTGGCTCCAGATGGCCACGGAAATGTGAAACCAATGAGGGACGAGCGTTACCACAAGAAGAGAACGCCACATCAATACGGTTTAATAAAACATCCATTGGTGGCTATTTTTGGCAAATTAATAGGGCGATTTAACAGCACTGGGGCACAGTTTGATTTAATAATACGCTCGCTGTTTGGTCGTGACCACAGGGTGAAACAAGAATGTGACTGAATTTAAAAAAAAAAAAAAAAAGGTTAGTTGCGTAATCAGTTTTGAATGGGAAAAGGTCACATTTTTATATCGCGTTTTTCCACCTTTACAGAGACTTTTGAGGGAATTTTTTATGTGATACTTTTACTTAAGCAAAAGTTCAAATACTGGAGCAAAAATATATTTAAGTAACAAAACTGAGTACTTCTTGCACCACTGTGAGTTATATCGTTTACTCTTTAATTACATTTAAACAGGTACTTTAGGGGATACTTTTACTTTTACTTGAGTATATTGTTGCTCCGGTATCTGTACTTTTACATAGTGTAAAAGTATCACATGAAAAAAATCAACTTGAGGATATTTTTGCTCTGGTATTTGCACTTTTACTTGAGTCTGGGGCCGAGAGTCTGGGGCCGAGAGCCTGGGGCCGAGAGTCTGGGGCCGAGAGCCTGGGGCCGAGAGCCTGGGGCCGAGAGTCTGGGGCCGAGAGTCTGGGGCCGAGAGCCTGGGGCCGAGAGTCTGGGGCCCGGGCTCGAACCGAATCTGGGTCTGGGGGCCGGGTCTGGGCTCGTTGCACTGACAAAGACACAGATTTCCCCACACTTTAACTCAGAACTCTGACCCAGATCCTCGGGGCTTCTGCTCGAGCTCAGATGAAGAAAGTTACTCATTAAAACATTAACACTGTGCAGAGTAAAAGCTGAATTATAAATGTTCTACTACGTCAAACATGAACCTTCTTATTCTGCCATGAGGTGAACGTAGATCAGGACACGAGCAGAGCAAACCTGTTTAAACACACCTCCGGCTTTCACTGGAACATCACCTTCAATTCTATGTTAAAACGACATTCAAGGGCTTTAGTTTTGTCGATTAATCGGTCAAAGTTGCTTATTACTATCAACCGATACCAGAGCAGAGACAGAGAATTTATTTCCTTAAAAATAAAATAAGACAAAACTGATCCTACTGTGTTACGTAGCTGCATTTATTTAGAAAAACTTGAAACATTATGAGACTTTCTGGGCCAACTCTGACCTGTAAATAGTCTTTATTACATTTGTATATTTGTCCAACCAGGATATCGACTAAACCGATATCTGATCCAGCATAATTTTCAGCATTGGCGTCGATATCTTAAGAATTATATGGATTTTTATGAACCTCAGCGGAGAAACCATTGAGTGAGTTTAGGAAGTGACTGGACACAACGACATTTCTGCGTAAATCGTTTTTGCAGAAGATTTGAACAGTTTTGAGCTTTTGCCAGTGCCAAACCACGCCCCCTTTTAGTCAGTTAATCACACAAGTAATGTCTTTAGTCCTGCAAAAGTTCCTTAGTGGACGACAGCCTCAAACATTCCCAATTTTATTCTATTAAATTATCATTTAAAGGTCCTGTATTACACAACATTGACTCTTGTGAGCTTTTAGCCATGTTCTAATGTTGTTACCTCATCAAAAACAGACCTGGAGTTGTGTTTTGCGTTGAGTAACCGTTTATTATTAAGCTGTGTGCATCCCCAAAGCTCAAAATGCTCCGTTCCACCTTGTGATGTCATGAAGTGGTAGTAGTTTTCAAGTTAACAGCCAGTTTTTACCTTTCGTTCAGTAGATGTTGGCAATTCCGAGGCTGAAATGATCCAAATGAGTCTATAAATGAAAGTTTGTGGAGTTTAAAAATGCAGTGGCGGACAGGAAGTATTACCACATGATGACATCACAAGGTGGAACAGAGTGTTTTCTTCTTCTTTGAGACAAAAACTCAGCCTAAATCTGCAGGGTTTGAGTGTTAAACGTGTGAAATGACATTAGAAAAGACCAGAAAACAGCGAAACATGGGCCGTTTAAAGTAATATTGGCCATTTAGTCTAATATGGGCCCTTTAACTTTGTGTTTCTCGCTGGTCGTCTATCTTTTTGAGTACAATGAAACAATTGTACAGGCCTAAATGGCTCAAATGGTTCAAATTATCCGTCCCGGGAGCTGCTGGTGTGAGCCCAGGGTTAAGCCGGGATCAGTGCAGTCAGTGTGTGATGAGACGATGGCAGATATTAACTACCTCGCTCTGGTCACAAAGGTCTAACTTAACAAACTCCGTGAGGTCTTTTACGAACGCCACTCGGTCAAACGCACAACCTCGGAAAGGCACGTCGGTGCGAAAAGGGCAATAATGGGACAATGGCGCTCTTGTCGCGACACTGTGTTGTGTTAATCCTGTCTTTTTAGTCCTTTTGTTGAGGACCACCTGCAGACTGACCCTCCCCGCGGTCACCAGTTGTCTGCCCCCCGCTTGGCCCCTCCGGGTTTTAAATGTCCATTGATCATTACGAGTGAGCGTTTGAGAGTGGACAGCTCGGCTTTCATTGCGGCCGTAGTCTCAAGTTTGGTTGTTTTGGCTGTAGTTTAAGGACAGACAGATTTACGTAAACGTTGGATCGCAGTGTGACTCTGAAGTGCTGTGTGTTTGCAATTTGCACACCATAGGTCGCACACTGGAGTATAAGTCGCACCAGCCAAAAAATGCATAATAATGAAGAAAAAAAACATTTCTCATATAAATTGCATCTGAGTATAAGTCGCACCCCCATCTATGAAAAAAAGTGCGACTTATAATCCAGAAAATACAGTAATTAAAGTAAATTAATAAGTAAATCAGACTTTTTGTGCTTGTATCTGCTTTATAGTTAGAACAGAATGATCCATGAGTGTCGCAGATTATAATTTACACATTTTAAAATCAAAAGAAACAAGTCCGAGTACAGTTGTCTCTCGCTATATCGCGGTTCACCTTTCACTGTGTCGCTGTTTTGCGGATTTTTTTAGTGCTTTTTTACAGTGTATGAGTGTGCATTGTGTCCTGCGTCCTGATTGGCTGTTGGACTGTAGACCATTGTGTCGTGCGTCCTGATTGGCTGTTGGACTGTAGACCATTGTCCATCAGTCTCCTCCGTGCCGTGTCTCCTGTCCAGCACAGAATGTGTTCAGACAAATTTACATAAACGCTGGATCGCAGTGTGACTCTGAAGTGCTGTGCGTTTGCAATTTGTTTTCTCCCCGACAAAACCCACAATGTCGATGAAACGTTCTGCACCGACAAAGACGCCTACGAAGGTTTGAACTTTGAGAGAGTTTAAACGAGAGAGAAATGTGAGAAAATGTTAACGCCTGTGTGAGAAAAGTGTATAAAGTGTGTGGTGAGGGGTTTTACAGACAAAAACAGAGAGAATAATGTAAAAAAAAAGCTGGATTTTGCCTATTGCGGCTTATTTTTAGAACGTGACCAGGGACCACTGTATCACATAGTCACTTTTTACTCTTCTAAATAACAATCAAATGTAATGATCTGAAACACAATACCGTTTTTTGTCATTTTCTCTGCTCTATATTCAGTTTTTCCCACGTTGAACCTATAACAAAATCTCATAATAATGCAAATTTTGAATATTGTCCACACATACAACGACAGGAGCCCAGTTAGTGGCGTGTTTGCCAACTAATACGAAGGTTTCCGGTTCAAATCCCGCTCTCGACATAAACATTTTTGGCAGAGCGATCAGATCTAGCGACCCCTAGTGTCTGCGTACACTGGTGTATGAATGCGTTTGCGTAAAAAGTAATGTAAAGTGTTTTGAGTGTCTTAAATGTACTTAAAGAGTTAAAAGTAAAAGTATTTTGCATGGATTTTAAGGTCGTATAAAGCTTCAAACGTAGTGATTTTGATAAAGATTTGAAGTGAATTTTGTTCAACAGAAACAACTGAAACGATCATTCTTTTCCTTCTTTTCCAGCTGTTTTTATTTGTACATTTTTGCTCAAATTATGAACGTGTTAAAAATAAACCCTCAGACTTTTCAGCAGGTCTCACACAATAAAAAAAATACTTTTACTCTTCAGTCGTGTTCTAGTGAAGTAGAAAGTACAGACACTGCTCTCAAATATAGTGAAGTAAAAGTTAAAATTATCCACTTTATCCACAATTTACTGAAGTTCATATACCTAAAATGTATACTTGAGTACAGTACTTTACTACTTTTACTTCTGAATGTTCCAACAATGAAAACGAACCAACTGCACTGCGTTATAATCGTTCTTGTATGGATCCTCGCTGAAAGATTATCCAAACATTCCCAGGACATTTCCACATAATTCTGAACAGCTGCCAAAAAACGACTGACTTTTTCAAGCACAAACACGAGAAAGTGACTGATATTAAACAGATAAGTGGCTGAAACGTTCATGTCTCGTGCATCATGTTTTTGTCCATTTTATTTGCATGTCTTTTTGTTTTTATCCATTCATTTCTTAAACTTCCTCTATCTGATAAGAAGCAGTAAAAACGTGCAGTAAAAGAGATAACACCGCCGCTATCAACGATCAGATTCACTTGTGACTGAGGCCGTTTGGTGAACACGCTGCACGTTTCATATGAGCCTAATTTTTGAGGTGATGAACAAGAATGGCGTTGTTTTGTTGAAAATTGTGCGTCTATATTAGGGTTTTTGAGATGTGGTCTTAAACTTTTGATCATCTGAGAAACAGCCTAGTTCAGTTTAATGTTTGTTTACAATAAATTACTTACTCAAATTTGTTTTTGTCTCACTCTATTTTCTTCTTTTTGCATTTTGAATCACAACTTGGATACTTCTAAAGATCCAAAAGTGCAAAAAATTTTCAGCTGGTCTTAACATTTTGATCAGAAGTGTATCATCGCAACCAAAGAACCAATCAGGAGCGAGGATGTTGAAGGTAACGCCCCTTTCCTCATGCACCGCTGGTTTAGCAGAGAGCGGGCGCTTAGCAGACGCTGTCAATCAAACCTGTTGCTAACGCTAACAGGAGCGACCTCGGGGAAAGAAGACGCCTGATTTGACTGTTATTAATGTTCATATTTTGAGTTACAGACACAATAGTGAAATAAAAATACAACAAAAAATCTATACTTTTTACTGCGCTGCATAATTTAACCATCATAATGAACAATAATCACAATAGAAATCATTTTTAGGCATCTACTAACCCATAAAAGAGCTGTGTATTCTAATTTGTGAAAGGTTTAATCGCATTTTAAAGTGTTAAAATAAAGGTTTATGCAGCAGTTTGTGAGTCCAAACCATAGACTATGAAACTGTAAACAGCTTTTGTCTCCAGTTTCAGCCTTAACGACCCTATTCAACCTTTTTTTAAATTTTAATTATCACATGTTTATTATTTTTTGGCATAATAACGAAACTATATACAAACAAACATCAACATAACATAACATAAATCCAGGAAAAAAGGAATAAAATAAAATATGACAATATGACACTTAATTGCGTGTTGTATATAAGATCAGACACTGTTTCAACCTTTAATGGCCCTCCTAACGTTCTCTTTTGCTGTCAATCAAACCTGTTGCTAACGCTAGGGGAAAGAAGGCGCCTGATTTGTCTGTTATTAATGTTCATATGTTGATTTACAAACACAATAATGAAATAAATGTACCAGGATCATGTAGAGCGGGTCAATATGAACATTTAAGACCAAAAAGACAAGTCTGACAGCAGCAGGTACAGAGAGAGAGGACACAGATTTTCAAAAAATAAAAAATTAACTGAAAATAAATAATAAATTAATTAAAATGAACTCAAAAAATAAGCTCAAAATAACAAAAAAAACACCTAATAATAATAATAATAATAATAATAATAATAATAATAATAATAATAAATAAATAAAAATAACTTTTAAAAAAACAAAACCCATGGTCAAAAAAAACAAAAAATAAACTCAAAATAATAAAAAATAAATAAATAAATAAAATTAACCAAAAAAAAAACTAAAAAAACCTCTAAAAACCTCAAAATAACAAAAAAAAAAAAACAACAACAACAAAACACCAACAAAAAAAAACAAAACAGGATCATGTAGAGCGGGTTAAAACGAACATTTAAGACCAAAACGACGAGTCTGACAGCAGCAGATACAGAGAGAGGACACAGTTTTCTACAGTCGGAAGTGCGCCCATGCTAACTTCCTATTTATAACGTAGTGGCTAGCGGGTTAGCTCTGTCCAGTTAAATACACTCTCTGGTGACATCAGGGCTTTCACAGACCCTTGTAAAACATCTGGGATTTTCTCCACGAGAGTCAGAGCCACATGTGGGACTCTCTGTGCCTTTCTGAAGTGTCACCTCTCTGTGCGTTTTTTCTTTTTTTTTTTTTTTACTCAGGCCAAAGAAGCATCTGGAAAGAGTCACTGGACCACATCAGACACACAGCAGCTACTGACAAACATGAACTGTGTGAGCGCAAGACTCCAGTTACAGCACAACCGGGAGGAAAGTTTAAACGCAACTCGAACTATTAATGCTTTTTAGACGAGAACAGCGACGTACGACATGTATCTATAAAGAGACTACTTCAAAAACTGCCAGAATACTTCACCTGCTGCTTGTTAATCATTGATACGGGAACGTTTAATGCCAGATCACGTGACTGCATAAGGCTAACTGCAAAACTGAAATAGGAAAGAGGGATTTTAGCCGTTTCGCTTCATAAAAATGTAAAACACTCCAAGGAAAAACAGTCATAATCACACCTGCTCCTGTTTTTAATGTTTTAAATGGACTTTTACTTGTTTATTTTGTGTGTTTTTCTGTTTGTGTTGTATTTCAAACAGGACACCCATGCAAAAGAGAGTCCAAGTGCTCTCTTATTCAGTTCCCCTGCGTAAATAAACATAAATAAAGGCTCTACACATGCTTTTTTCTCCAGGTATAATACACGTTTTCAATCGCGAGCAGCAGTAATCCCAGTCCACACAGCCCTTACCTGATAGAAGGCTTTAATCTGCCTGATGAGTATGGAGAGATTCTGGATCCGAAGGGTGGAGTCGTTGTTTACTTTCTTGTTGGTCCTCTGCACGGTGGCCTTGGGATTTCTGAAAAAGAGACGCAGATTTTCATGACGAAGATGCAGATAAAGCGGTGAATGTGAAGCAAAACCAAAAAAAAAAAAGACTTTTTTTTCCAGACGCTGATCCAAGTGTCTCAGTTTGGCTCGATGTTTGAGTGTGCAGAGCGGAGTTTGGTTTAAGTTATTCACATCAGACTGACAAGAGGGTTTATAGTTTATAGTTTACATAAGGGCAGGAGGTTGTGTGGATTGTGTGGAGTTTAACTTTACAAACTGCTACTGAGCTGGAAAAATAACACAGATAGATGGATATAAAGGTTTGGCGTTATATTGATCCGATATCTGCACTTTTTGCATAAACTCCAGCTCATTTGTCTATACCACACATGTCAAACTCAAGGTCCGGGGGCCAAATGCTGCCCATCACGTCATTTTACATGGACCGTGAGAAGGTAAATTAAAAGGCATGACTGTCATCTGTAAATCAATAAACATAATGAACATTAACAGACAAATCAGGCGCCTTCTTTCCCCTAGCATTAGCAACAGGTTTGATTGACAGCAAAAGAGAACATTAGGAGGGCCATTAAAGGTTGAAACAGTGTCTGATCTTATACCTATATACAACGCGCAATTGAGTATCATATTATTATCAAAATTTTAAGTCTAAATTGAATGCGGACGTACAGATGTGCACAAATCTTTTTATTTTATTCCTTTTTTCCTGGATTTATGTTATGTTATGTTGATGTTTGTTTGTATATAGTTTCGTTATTATGCCAAAAATTAATAAACATGTGATAATAATAATAAAAACAAGGTTGAATAGGGTCGTTAAGGCTGAAACTGGAGACAAAAGCTGTTTACAGTTTCATAGTCTATGGTTTGGACTCACAAACTGCTGCATAAACCTTTATTTTAACACTTTAAAATGCGATTAAACCCTTCACAAATTAGAATACACAGCTCTTTTATGGGTTAGTAGATGCCTAAAAATGATTTCTATTGAGATTATTGTTCATTATGATGGTTAAATTATGCAGCGCAGTAAAAAGTATAGACGGTATTTACGTAAGTATTCATTTCAAATCGTATATTTAAGGGAAAATGATCAGTTGGTTGAGCGTTTGTCCACTGATCTGAAGGTTAGAGGTTCAAATCCTGCTCGTGACATAAAAATCATTGGCTTTGAGTGTGTTGAAGGTGGGAAAATGTCAAAATCCGCACAAAATCAGCCGCTTTTGAGTCTAAATAATCAATATCAGCTGTGAAAAACCCCCATATCGCTTGATTTCTACGGCAAATACTGTGCGTTTAAACATACAAACTGCACAAACTTCCACTTGCACGTGTTTTAGCGTTTGGAAAATTCCCTTTTACATTCCGGTGAAACGTATAATGTTTAATGCTCTTTGGTCTCGAGGGCGTTAGAAGGAGCAGACGTGAGGAGCAGGGTTATCACGGGTATCAACATGTTTAAGTGAGCCTCGTACACATTCCTCTCGAGCAGCAGCACAGCCTCGCGCTCTTATCACGCACGAAAAACAAAAGATCACATTTGCATATCTTCAGATTACGAGCAGAGTTTTACAAAAATACGGAAAATCTAAGTGAAATGCTAATCCGACAGTCAAAACATGCCCGATTTGGAGAATGCAGAACGTTTTGGTAATGCAAAGGTCATGAGAACATCGCAAATGTTCCAGATGCATATGAAAGCAGCGGGTTGAGTCGTTTTACAAGAATTTTATGTAAATAAATGAGCGTGAACACCGAGCTTCATAAAGTGTGCATGACTTGTAGCCTTTGATATCTACACATGCTCCAGGGCAACTCCCAGACCTCCCAAACGGGAATGATGACAGAGCGGCCGTTCAGACTGACTGGGATCTGGGAGGTTTAAGTGGGTTTAGTTTGATAAAGAGGAGACTTGTGCTTTGGGCTGTGCTATATACGCGAGCGGGTCCATTATGTTTCCCTTTGTCAGCAGCAAAATCAACCAAAAGTGGGTTAAAACTTCCATCATGTCGTCATTTTTAATCTTTATTACTTAGATCATGGGTGTCCAAACTTTTTTTTTGTACTTGAAACATATTCAAAGCTGAGGGCCACAAAACTTTGATTTCAGATGGGCGCATTTGATATAGTTTTGACGCCGCCACCGTACGTTTTAATAAAGCTTGGAACGTTAATTTTAGCTCTGTTTCACAACGAAATGTGATATTTTTGAGGTTATAGTGGTAGAAATACTTAAATTGCTGAAAAAACATCTGTATGATCAATTGAGCCAGTTCAGCAGAAGGTCTGAGGGCCAATAAAGATGGTCTGAGGGCCGCATTTGGCCCCGGGGCCGTAGTTTGGACACCCCTGACTTAGATAGTACTGCAGATGGAAAGTAGCAGTCGCAAAATCAGGTGCAGATCGTCTTTTCTTTTGTAAGATTAATGTAATTATACACAGTCCCTGACACAAAGACGAAGCTAAATACTCAGGAATAAGTGTTTTTATTCAAGAGATCTACAGTAAATTCTCTTTCTATCATCCGTGACAGAGTAAATTTAAAAAGATGACAACAAAACATTGCTTCAGTCATGGAAAATACTAAAACATTTACAATCCAATTAATTATTAACAGACAGGAGTCAAAAGGGGAACAGCATTTTGATCCCAGTTTATCTAAAACAACCTTTAAAACTGGAGATGCACAGATGTGATACTGGTATTGGACACTCAAACATCTTTATAGATAGGATATCGATTCCAAGATACTTCATTTTGGTTTATAAATTGGTGAAATAAGATGATTTACAGGTGGATGTTGCTCTGTAGCTAGTTTTAAAGGTTCTATATTACGCAAATTTGACTTGTGTGAGGTTTAAGTGATGTTATAATGCTGTTAGCTACTGAAAAACAGACCTGGAGTTGTGTTTTGTTTCATTTACACATGTCTGTCCACATCTCCAAACCTCAAAACGCTCTATTCCACCTTGTGATGTCATGAAGTGGTAGTTTTCAAGTTAACAGCTCCTTTTACCTTTAGTCACGTAGCGATTGGCAATTCCAGGCGCTGAAATGATCCAAATGATTCTAGAAATGAAGGCGTGTGGAGTTTAAAAACACAGCGGAGCACTTCCTGTATCACCGCATGATGACATCACAAGGTGGAACAGAGCGTTTTCAGCCTAAATATGCAGGTTTTGTGTGTTAAATATGTGCGAATGACAAAAAAACACAACTCGAGGTCCATTTATGACGAGAAAACAACAAAAACATAAAGTAGATGGTATCGGCATCATTATCGAAAGAAAAAAATGACTAAAACGCGACGCAGACTGACCATGTCCGCCATTTTCCTCCATAGATCGAAGCGTGTACGTTCCCTGGCCTATATAAGGGGGTCAACCTGCAGTAAGATGGGGGAGGAGAGTGGAGAGCGTTTGTGAAGTCATGCAAACGTGTTCATGTCTGCAGCTGGGCACATGTCTGGAAATGAACTGCTGTGGTTTCATTTATAAACCCGATTGTACGTATACGTTTTTATTCAACCTCTTTTTCTCGAACGGGTGAAGACGAGAACAGACAAGGGACTCTACTTTTCCGAGGACGTACAGTTAAGTCTCCTCGTACAGTAAAAAAAAAAAGCGCTTTGTGTCTGGCTGCAGAGATTTGGATGTGTAAATTAGCCTTTTTTTTTTTTCGCCCTCCGCCCTCACAATCAGGCTAATCAGGAGGAGACGGAAAGCCTGAAAAGAGCGGTCACATGCCACCATCATCCCCCTGCCCCGCCCACATCCCCCCGCTCAAGCTCCATGGTAGGGGGTCCATTTAACCCTTAATTAAAAACCACTGTAGATGTTGTAATCCCATCAGAGCGAGCGGGGCAGTGCGGCGTTCAAAGGTTCATGATCGACAACGTGACGTAGCGCTCGGGTCGCACTCCGGTTATAACTCGGTGTGTCGTACAGTGACATATTGGCGATAAAAAACGAAAATTACCACGTGTTTTTTTTTTCGGTTCATTAAACACGGACGACGCACGGGACGACCCTAACCTCCCCCGTCCCTCCCGTCTCCTTTTACACTTCACTAAGCGTCTAAATACGTGGGTTTAGCGCCGCTGATTGCGCTAATAATAAAAGGGGATTCCGGATGTGCCCCTCCTTCCCGCGTGATCCCGCTGATACAGTAGAATTACGACTTAAAATTAACAAACACCGTCTGCGAATCGGCCAGACGAGTCGATAAGTCACCGCCCGCAGTGAATAGGCCGTGTGTGTCTGTGTGTGTGTATGTGTGTGTGTGTGTAACCTTACTATACAGAAGCCTGAGGGGGGGAACGCGCTTTCTACTCTCGACGGCGAGCTCTGATTGGCTGAGGACGTCGGGGAGTAGCCTATATCTGACAGAATACATCACAGTCAGCATGAGCATCCACGCACATGCCCATACGCACACAAACACACACACAAAGACAAATGGAGGGCACGTGGTGGAGATAAAACAAGAACTCGTACTATCCCAACACCGGAGCGTGCCTTGGAAAACTGGGATTCTCCGCAGTGAGAGGATAAGCGCTTATTATTATCCTTATTATTATTAGGGAGAGTTCAGGATTTGCCGCAACAAACTAATTACGAACCGTGATGGGGAGTCAACAGCGATTCCCGTATAAAATGTTTTACTCCGTGATTAGGAAACGCATTAAGCCGCGTCCTCGCAGGGCTGATGAGTGCGCTCGTTCAGTGATGTGCGCACAAGTAATGATGTGAATAAAACATTAGTGGAAGTTGCCAGAGAAATAAATAAATAAAATAAATAAAAGCTCGGGAGTTTGGTCAGTGGATCCAAGACACGGCAATGTTTAAAAAGGCTCATATTACGCCGTTTTCTGGTCTATTTTATAATGTTTTCTCAGTAAAAACAGACCTGGAGTTGTGTTTTGTTCTTCTCTCACATAGAAAACACTCCGTTCCACCTTGTGATGTCATCATGTGGTGATACAGGAAGTGCTCCGCTGTGTTTTTTAACTCCACACACCTTCATTTCTAGAATCATTTGGTTGATTTCAGCGTCTGGAATTGCCGATCTCTACTGAATTAAAACGGTAAAAGGAGCTGTTGACTTGAAAACTACCACTTCATGACATCACAAGGTGGAACAGAGCGTTTTGAGCTTTGGAGATGTAACAGACAACATGTGTAAATTAAAAAACAACAACTCCAGGTCTGTTTTTGAGGAGGTAACCACATTATAACATGACTTAAAGCTCACGAGAATCAATTTTGTGTAATGTAAGACCTTTAATAAACATAAACATTGTTATACCTGCAGAATTGTATTGTTTTAATGTTCTTTTCTGTATAATTTTGCATATTTGGCATGGGGTTAAACTTCTCGTTCCATTTTGCCTCTTATTTTTGACACCCACCCATGATCCTCCGTTAAAAAGTGACATGAGGAGACGCTCATAATGAAAAATGTCTGTAAGTTTTATGTTTATTGAAAATTAGTACTTGAAAACTGATGCTTCATGACATCACAAGGTGGAACAGAGCATTTTCAGCTTTGGAGATGTTATAGACTAATAATAAACAATCATTTGAACATGTTTGAATGCAACAAAACACAACTCCGGGTGTGTTTTTTTAAGCGGTAACGACGTTCTAACACGGCTTAACGCTCACAAAACTGCAAAAGTGTAACATCGGACCTTTAACAAAAACCAACAAAAAAATTTCCAAAACACATTACTCCATTTTTATGGCTCACGACAACCGAAACAAAGCACTTCGCCAAAACAAGTCCAAGGTTTACAAGCCCCGTGAGGGAAAAACTGAATCATTTGTTGGGTTTTTATTTATTTTTTGATCAGATACAACAATCGAACGCACCAAAAACCCATGTAGCATTGTTCTACGTTTGGTCACAATCACACCGCCCCCTTTTGTGCCTCTCATGAGAACAAGAGTATACAAACGGAGCAGTAAAACCAACGGTATGTGGTTCCCATCGGCCCGTTTCCTTGTCCTGGCTTTTCACAGCCTTGTTGCTCCCCTGCTTTTGTTTCAGTCGCTCTTTTCAGGGCCTCTTCCCATTCCTCCGTCTCCGTATCCATAGGGACATCGGCTAAACTTACAGCTGCTACTTGGCTGGAAGTGACTCGACAGCGATATTATACGGATATGGAACCTCAAAAACACCAAATTAAGACACAAACTTCACAAAAATTAAAGCTAAAACGCACGTGATCCGCTTCTGAGCACAACAAACCGCAGCAGAAGTGACCACGGCTTCCTCTTTTACCTAAAATCAATAACCTGCTTAACCTGCGTCGTCATAGCAACATCACTGACCGTCAATGTTACGCCACGAAACGTCAAATCCTCTCCTCCGATTGGCTAAAAAGCGAAGCGCGGACGTGCTCCAGTGCCACTCGTCGACCCGTGACTATAGCGACGGTAAACATTAAACGAGGAAGAGTCGACGCGGAACCGGACGAGCGTGGAACGAAATGAGTCAAAATTTAGACGAGATACAAGGAGGGGTTTTTACGTAATGGTGTAAAAATGATCAGCGTGTGTGGAAAAGTAAAATGAGGATGATTAAACAGATCAAATCCTGTTTTATTTTGGAGTTTAAAGATGATTTTGCTTTGTTAAAGAAGACCTATTGTGCTTGTAGTGATAATATAAGACACTCGTGGATCATTTTCTTATAATTTGCACATTTTAAATCACAATATTCATCTAAAACGACTTAATAAAAGAAACAAATCCTCTGACTTCCAGGTTTGAAAACTCACGGATATCTACCCAACGCGGCTGAATCTTACGTTTATCACCGACTAAAGAAATAAAACTGGATAACGAAGTGCGTACGTCACAGTGGGAGGTGAAAACGGCGAAAACTAATCTGCAAAATGGCGTCTTGGAATAAGTGATTAAAGCTTGATCAAACATGAATCACTCCAAATACAACTACACTGATTTCCGCGTTGGAAAACTGCTGTGTCCGATGGAGCTGACGTCGCCGTAAACGTCATCACAACAAAGCGCCACGTAGCTGTTGGCGCCCCCTATGGACAGCTGCGCATCACACTAGCGAGCAGCAGACGCGACACTGCCAAGTCCAATAAGTATCACCGATTAAGAAAATAAAATTGAAGAAGAAAGTAAGTACAGAGACAAAAAACAGCAAAATGGCGTCTTGAAAATAAGCAAATAAAGACTCAAACATGACTCACTCCAAACACAATCAGAAGGAAACGACTAGAACATGGTTAAACGCTCTGAAAAGGTCCAGTTTTGCAGAATACGTCTGCTTTAAAGTTTTGAAATTCCCCTGTGGGATTTGGGGCGTCCTTGGGTTTAATGCCGAGCGTCTCGAACGAACACGACAGCTGCTGCCTCCTGTCGCTCGTATTTTTGTCTGGTGCAAAAACTGATCAAAAAAAAAAAACATGGTAAAAAAAAAAAAAAAACATGGTAAAAAGACATGGTAAAAAGGAACAGGTTTCTCTCTTAGCTTCTGAAAACTCTCATCATCCGGGCCTGGAATCTCAAAAATGTGTTTCATCCTTGTACGGCTTCAGAAAGTCAACAAAAAAGGGAAAAAAAGGGAAGAATCTGCGGTGGCTAAAGCAGCGACACAGGAAGAATCAGGAGAAGCTACAGGATTTTGCTCCATTTTTCTTAATATAAATAGAAAGTGAAGTCAAAGGAAAGTTTCCCAAAGGTCAGGGGTGGCTGGTGCACGTTTTAAGCTTCATAAATCATTCAGAGCTTCATAGAGTGTTACTAATGCTTTTTATCAGCTGCTGAGGAGCCAATTTTGTCATTACAAGGACGTGATGACAGCAGCATTGTGGACGGCGTCCTGAGCGTGTGCTTACACAGCTGATGCCGTGGCCTTGGCACAGGCGCCCGGCTTTTGTGTTCAAACAGAATATGACACATCGCTAAAATAACAACACTGCCTTTACTGACGTTACACTGAGGAGAAGAAGAAATGGAGAGAGCACGAACATTTAGTCTAATACAACAGAAAAGTAACATAGAACAGACTTTTTAAAAATGTGAGACGGGCTTCTACTTTGTTTTTATATGTACAGTCTATTGTTTAAACACTGTCAGACATTGCTACGGGCTGCACTTCTGGCTCCAATTCACTTTCTATTGAAAAACTGTGTCTCCTCTCTCTCTCTCTGTACCTGCTGCTGTCAGACTCGTCGTTTTGGTCTTAAATGTTCGTATTAACCCTCTACATGATCCTGGGGTTTTTATTTTGCTATTGTGTCTGTAAATCAAGACATTATAGACCAGTAAAACTCGCCTAGACTTTTATTCTTTTTAAAAATCATGTTCAGGAATCAGGAAGTATCAGAATGTACTGCATTTTTCACAGAACTACCTCTATTTTACATATCCATTCTTATTTTTCCCTTTGACGCATCGAATAACTGACCTGCGGCTCTGATTGGTCTGATCTCCGAGGGACGATGTAAGCGCATTAACGTAAAGACAGTAATATATTTAAAGAGCCCCGTGCCTCTGCTTTGAGACGCCGTTTGAATTTACACGAGAGCACGATTGGTTGCGGAGTTACGGTAACGGAAAGTCGGCAACCGCGAGTTTATCGGCAACAATAACATCTGACGCTATAGAGTTAACAACAGACAAATTGGGGGACTTCTTTCCCTGAGGTCACTCCCGCTAGCGTTAGCAACAGGTTTGATTGACAGCGTTGCTAAGCGCCCACTCCCTGCGGACGGGAAGAGGCGTTACCGTTAACAGCCTCGCTCCTGATTGGCTCTTTGGTTGCTATGACATGTGCAGCAGGAATTCCAAATATGAAACACTGCTCCAAATTCGCCGCTATAACTGCTAGCCTCGGTGAGCTTCATTTGAACGCAGAACGCTCTTTACGCAGTCTCCAAACGGTTCTGTTCAGCTGCGCAAATGACTGAAAGGATTATTATTATTATTATTTATTCTGCACTCTTCTCTTTTGTCGATTTTACTATGAACATTTCCGTTTTGTGCATGAATTGTGCCGTACAAATAAACTTGAGTTCTTAAAAACGATTTACCCCGAGAACAGTTTACAGTTTTCCGTTCGCAGCATAAAAAGTCTTAACTACAGGGATGACAACACTGAGCAGATTGAAAGCGTTGGAAAACACAGAACGACTCAATAACAAAGAAAAGGACCAAACAGCCACAGCCCTCCCAGACAGGACAGAACGGTTTACCAAAATGCCAACTACCCAGCATGCACCTCCAGCCTGGGCAGAGCAGCAGAACATCCAATCGGACGCCGGGGCTCACGGTTGCCACGTGGACGGCGATTTGGTGTGACAGCTCTGAGGAGGAGATCTAATTGGCAGTGTTATGTCACCGTACAGGGGGCGTTAGAGGGAGGGGCCCGTGCCATCTGGGCTTCAGTAAACCGTTAAATAATCCTGGGGTCTCCCGTGTTTCTCCACACTGCCAGTCTGTCTGCCATCCTGCCCCGAGATCCAGGCCAGACGCGCATATTTCCATTTTTTTTTTATAACGTCTATTTGTAGAGCGGAGCTGCTTTTAAACAGGGAAAGACATTATTGACACGGTTCAAACATGGACGATGGGGTTTATTTCAGTAGAACTCTGGATTGGATGACCAGAAATGGAGGGAAAAGGAAAATATAAAGCGGAATGACTTTGAACGAGCCAAAAACAAAAAGAGCCGGGCTTGTTTTATGCTACCAAGTCATACCGTTGTTATATTACGACAAAATACACAGCTGCTGAATGATAAAAAGTGCAAAAGAAGTATTGATGGTTTTCAGATGATGACGTGATGATGTTATACTGCCAGATGGGGGCGCTAGACTCAGATTTTCCTAATATTATGAACTTTGCCATGAAATATCCATAAGTTAAGAGCGAAACATGGGATTTAAACATGTTTTGGGAGAAAGAAATGGCTGTACAAGTTGCAAAAACAGGTTTGTATACCAAAAAAGGCCACTATTTCATTCAAAAATCCAAAAAAGCCAACATACAATTGACACAGTAACACATCAAACAGGAAAACGCAAAGATTTCTGGGAAAAATTAGTGTTTATGAGTGTTTATCTGAACTGTTTCGTTATAGTCTATGAAAAAATAATGTGATGCAAGTTTTAAAACAGAACTGAATGGAAACGTGCTCATATACAACAACAAAAACGTCTAAATATTCTTAAATATTCAAATGCAATGGATGTTTTTGAGCTACAGAGGTTTCTGAGTGTTGTGAACTGCTGTACACAAGATATAAAGTCACTGACAGTTTAAAAAAAATGCATAATTCTGCATTCAGAGATGCCCCGAGCGTAAACGCCATTAAAGGAATAATAAGTGTTTTTCAAAGACAGGGGGCAGTATGTGATCTCCACAGACCTGACTCGTCCTGATTTCTTCCTGTGGGTCGATCTTAAAGAAAAGGTGTTTGTGAATAAACCTCAGACGACTTAATAAACGACTTAAAACGTGATATCGAGGATCAAATAAGAGCAAATAAGCCTGGAAATGCTTTAAATGTGACGCAAAGTGTGTTGGATCGGGCTGTTCAGGGACAAAACCGAACATTATTTTTAAAAAAGTAGGTCATTTTTACTTCCTCTAGTTGAAGTAGTGATAAGTTCAAGGGTCAGTGAACAATTCTAACCGTATATATCGCCAAAAATCCCAGAAGGTTCAGTTTATCTGTTGCTAAAATTTGGTGAGTAAAACTTAAGAATTATAGGAGCTACTGAAGATTAAAAAGTGTCAGTGACTTTTCGACTTTTGGATATTTGCAGTAGTAGTACAGCACAAATACAAAACTTAAAACCATGAATGTTGCGCTTGATCATTTCTATTTCTGACTAGCCCCAAGAACTCGCCGCGCCACGACAAAAATCCGCGTTTTAACCATTTTCACGGCTTCCACGGCAACTCGAGCGACGTACGACTATGCCCGCGTGTGCCGTATTTGACGTGACCCCACTCTGGAGACAAAGAGCGTGCAGTTTGACCAGCGCGGCGCCGCCAGAGTCACCCCGCGGTAATACTGTAGACCCTCTGTGTGTGTGGGAGGCTGCCTGGGTAAGACGGCCATCAGCAGCTGCATGACTCCAAAACCAAACACAGGCGCAACCGACACACACGCACACACACACACACACACACACACACACACACAACTGGCAATCCCCAACATCCTGTCAGGAGACCAGCAGAGCCGCTCATTCAAGCCCCACGCTGGTCCGTCGCTTCTTCGTTCCGTACCGTTCCACCGCCATAAACGAGATCCCAGTGTGAGCGTTTTACTTTTATTTGCAGACAGAAATCCTATTAAAATCCACGCCAAGAACATCACAGCCAGAGCGGTGAAGTTGCTGCTGGTTTAAGCCTTAAAATGCGACAGCTGCAAAGGACATTTTCCAGCTTCAATTAGGAACTTTCCATTTCGCAGTATCCCTTGTTCCCATAATGCACTTTGGGGCATGTTAAACCCCGGAGTATTTATACAACAACTGCAAACTACTGCTGCTTTTCCTACACTGTGTTTTTGTTTTATTTTCACCCATTGTTTCTTAAAGTAAAAGATTACGCATCATTGTGTAAGGAAAAAAGTATAGCAGTACTACTTTTGGATACTTGTATGTAGTTTTGTTATACTTTTTTTCTTATACAATGCTGCCTGATCGTATTTTCTAGAGAAGTAGTCACATCGGAGTATAAGTCGCACCGGAGTATAAGTCGCACCGGAGTATAAGTCGCACCGGAGTATAAGTCGCACCGGAATATAAGTCGCACCGGAATATAAGTCGCACCGGAGTATAAGTCGCACCCCGGAGTATAAGTCGCACACCGGAGTATAAGTCGCACACCGGAGTACAAGTCGCACACCGGAGTACAAGTCGCACACCGGAGTACAAGTCGCACACCGGAGTATAAGTCACATACTGGAGTATAAGTCGCACCAGCCAAAAAATGCATAATAATGAAGAAAAAAAAAACATTTCTCATATAAATTGCATCTGAGTATAAGTCGCACCCCCATCTATGAAAAAAGTGCGATTTATAATCCAGAAAATACAGTAATTAAAGTAAATTAATAAGTAAATCAGACTTTTTGTGCTCGTATCTATGATCCATGAGTGTCGCAGATTATAATTTCCACATTTTTTAAAATCCATCAGTCTCCTCCGTGCCGTGTCTCCTGTCCAGTACAGAATGTGTTCAGACAGATTTACATAAACGTTGGATCGCAGTGTGACTCTGAAGTGCTGTACGTTTGCGATTTGTTTTCTCCCCGACAAAACCCACAATGTCGACGAAACGTTCTGCACCGACAAAGACGCCGACGAAGGTTTGAACTTTGAGAGAGTTTAAACGAGAGAGAAATGTGAGAAAATGTTAACGCCTGTGTGAGAAAAGTGTATAAAGTGTGTGGTGAGGGGTTTTACAGACAAAAACAGAGAGAATAACTGTAAAAATAAAGCTGATACTTCACGGATTTCGCCTTTTATGGGTTATTTTTAGAACGTAAGAAGAACAAAGAGCGGACGTCACAGTGGGCGTGTACCGGTGGAGGTGAAAACGGGGATTGATCAGCAAAACGGCGTCTTAAAAATAAGCGATTAAACATAAATCACAACCTAAAATTAGTAAATAGTGAGAAGAAACAACTAGAAAACAGTTTAACGCTCTGAAAAGTCCATTTTGCAGAAAGAGACTCATTTAATTTCGTATCGATCATGTCACGGCACATGTCACAAACGCTGACAGTGGAGTTTTTGGGCATTGGGGGGGAAAAAGAGCACGGTGGAGTCAGACAAAGGAAACTCCTCCATCCCCGTTTTAACCTGGTCCAGCGCGATACAAAAGAACCACGAGGAACAATATTATCAAACCCATCATCTCCACATCTCGTCTGTTTAATGAGTCCCGTCTAGAGCCTCGTCCAACCCCCCGGAGCAGAAGGAACACGAACGTGAGTGGTGCAGTTGAAGGGGCGGGGTGTCGTGGAGTCTGCTGCAGTTGACAGTTAGAACAGATAGAAGCGGGACGTGGGATATGAGCGTGTTTTGGGAGAAAGAAACAGGAGAAATGTTGACGTACGAGTTGCTAAAACAGGTTTGTATACAACAGGGAAAGGTACGCCCGAAAAACAACACTATTTCATTCAAAAATCCCCCAAAAAGCCAACAAACAGCAACAAACAGCAACAAAAAACAAAGATCCAACAGCGATTGACACATAAATGAAGAGGTTTATGGATATTATAAGGCTGTGACCAGGAAAAACGCAAAGATGTCTGGGAAAAGTGGAGCGTTTATCTGAACCGTTTTGTTATATTCCACGAAACAATGATGCAACGCAAGTTTTTAAAGCAGAACTGATAGGAAAGCGCACACAAAAACGCCAAAATACGCCTAAATATCCAAATGCAATTAACGTTTTTGAGCTACAGAGGTTCCAGACGACATATATTTGTTATATTTGTACTGTACTACTCCTGCATCCACACAGGAACACGCCAAATACTAAATCTTTGCCATAACTGTAAACGAGCCAAAGAAAATCTCATTTGTGCGTGCAGCTGGAGGGTTTGTGGGTTATTGGGTCAACTTATGTCATTATGATTACGAGCACGTGTCCATTTATCAAAGTGTCAAAAAAAAAAAAGGACTCACATCTCCAGCATGATCTCGTTCAGGTAAATCCCATCCACTAACTCAATATATTCGGACAATTTGGTGCCATCTGTCACAGTCAGCTGCCCCACGGTCTTAACCTGGAAACACAACGCAAATGTGTGTTAAAAGAAGCAGAAATTAGTCCTTAAAATGATGCACTTCGCCACGTAGAGCTGGTTAATTCATTTTTACAGAAGCTAATCAGGGGACTTACCCAGCAGACAAGGGGTGAGAGCAAAAACTGCTCCAGCAAAGGGCTAAAAACCTCACTTTCCATTTTTTCCCGGTGCAGCTGATGTGGATTTGCTCGGATTGGAACAGAAATGAGGTTTGGTTCTTCAGTCTTGGCTCTTCTTTGGACCCATGGACGCGATGGTCATTTTGGCACAGGGCCTCAGAAAGAAAGCAGCGCCCGCGTCCTCGTAGTAAAGACTTGGGAAGAAGTAGTAAATCCACGTTCCTTTGGACAGTTTCCAGTGCGTAAATGCGTTTGGGTGGCTCTGAGACGCGCGCAGGCGGCCAAACAATCACATTTTAGTCAAAAGATTGGATCAAAAAAGTAGTCTGGATGTTAAAGAAATAGAAATCACTAGACACGATTCATGGAGATCTGACCAAGGTGTAGTTTTCTCCACAATTCACCGTTACGCGCGGAGGTATCCTTAATGAAAACAGTCCAGTGCGGTGCCAAAATAAACGTACGTATCCATCCCGGAATGCGCAGAGGCTCGTGGTCCATGTGCTGCGTAAATTGTGTCCGTTGGAGGTGTTTTGCGCCCGGCTGCAGCGCGCACTCCGCTCAGCTCCAGTTCAAATGGTGCAGACAGAGGAGGCAGCTCTGAGGATGACTGGAGGACACGAAGCACCGCCCCTCTGCCTCCTCCCATCACCAAAACCAAAGAAAATAGGGCAAGCATCACCGCATCCTTATAGTTTCAATATAAGACTTAAAATAGATAGTTTATTTATTGATTTAAAGGTGATAAATGACACAAAATGGACCGTTGTGAGGTTTAAATCGTGTTATAATGCTGTTAACTCATCAAAAACAGACGTTCACACACGTTTGAGTAACTTTATTATTAGTTTGTCTCCATCTCCAAACCTCAAAATGCTCTGTTCCACCTTGTGACGTCATGAACTGGTGTTTTTTCAAATTAACAGCTTCTTTTTTTTTTTTTTTTTTAACCTTTAACGCACTAGAAATGGGCAATTCCAGCGCGGAAATGACCCAAATTATTCTAGAAATGAAGGTGTGTGGAGTTTAAAAACACAGCGGAGCACTTCCTGTATCGCCACATGATGACATCACAAGGTGGAACGGAACGTTTTCCGTTTGAGAAATGAATTTATGCACCTAAATATGCAGGGTTTGTTTGTTAAATGTGAAAAAAACACAACTCCAGGTCTGTTTGTGAGGAGGAAACAACATTAGAACATAGATCAGTAAAAAAGCGTGACACCGGCCCTTTAAGATGCTGAGAACTACATGAACCAATCAGGAAAATGCATTTTATTTAGCCTAAAATGTTGGTTTATTCAAATTAAAGTCCTACATTAAGAAGAAAAACCTTTAATTCTTTGTATTCACTCAATTTCAGTGCATCCGACAAACACAAATGAGGTGAAAACAGCTCCGCAGATTCAGAAACGCCATGAAATCGAAGGTTGGCGGTTCAAATCCCGCTTTAAACATAAACATCACTGGTTGAGCGGTGAGATCCGGTGTCCCACAGGTTGTCGGTGCGATCCCAGCTCCCACAGATGAATACTGTTGTTGTGTCATTGGGCAAGACACTTAACCCACCTCCCAAACTAACCCAACCGTTAAGCTACGTGTTGAAGTCCAGGTTTGTCGACCACGTGGCAGTTTTACTCGTATCAGCGCTCGGTAAATTGGTTAAAGATTAGTCAGTTAACAAGAGGCAGAAAATCAACCCATGATGCATTGGGTCACGGTTTAAGGCGAAACAGGTGACGTGACCCAGTGACACGTTAAACTCCATCGACTGAAGCTTCTACACCTGGTTTAAAAAGTAAAACGCAAAAACGACAGCAGAGATGGAAGGTAACGAAGTACAAGGAGTAAAGTACTGTACTCAAGTAGAATTTGTACGTATCTGAGCTTTACTTAAGTACATTTTACAGTGGATACTTTTTACTTTTACTTGAGTACATTTAAGAGCAGTATCTGTACTTTCTACTCCACTACATTTATGCACAGGACTGAAAAGTAAAAATACTTTTCATAAGATTTGAGTTGTTTTGGGGTTTTTTTAGTTTTTTTTTTTTTTTTTTTACCATGTTCATAGTAAGTTTTCAACAAATATAAATACACAAAATTCATACAAAAAAATAATAAATTGATTTGTATTTTTATTGTTGATCAAAATAATAATAATAATAATAATAATAATAATAATAATAATAATAATAATAATAATAATAATAATAATTAATAATTATAATAATAATAATAATAATAATAATTATAATAATTATAATAATAATAATAATAATGATAATAATGATAATAATAATATAAAAAATAATAATAAAACTTGAAATGTGAAACTGTGAAATACTTGTACTTTTTACCCTTAAAGTACTTTTTAAAACGGGTAAATAAATATCTGTGTACTCCCTCAGTCGTCCAGGTCTGATTGGCTTTTACTAAGATAAATGAACACTTAAATACGTTCACTTAAGTAGATTTTTTCATGTGATACTTTTACTTAAGAGGCACATTTGAGGACGACAGCACAGAGTTTGTAATTAGCGTTTGCATCATGACAGTTGTTGTGTCGCTGCAGCTCGGGGGGCCGTCGCCTGCGGAGGTTTAACTGACACCACTGAACCTGTTGTGACTTGTTTTTCTGCTCGACATGTTTGACGAACAGATGTGCAGGAGACGAGCCGACGCTTTAGAAACACAGCTGAGGTTTAGAGTTAAATTATTCACTAAAATAAACAGTTAACGGGTTCATCTTACTCTGTTCTAATGTTGTTTCCTCATCACAAACAGACCTGGAGTGTGTTTATTTCATTGATGTTTAACGCACAAACCCTGCACATTTAGCTTGCGTTCTTCTCTCAAACTAAAAAACACTGTTCCACCTTGTGATGTCATCGTGTGGTGATACAGGAAGTGCTACACTGTGTTTTTAAACTCCACACACCTTCATTTCTAGAATCATTTGGACAATTTCAGCTCCTGGAATTGCCTCTTATCTCTTCTGAACTAAAGGTAAAACGTAGCTGTTAACTTGAAAACGACCACTTCATGACATCACAAGGTGGAACGGAGCATTTTGAGGTTGGGAAAAGTAGACAGAGTAATATTAAAGGGTTAGTCAAACACAAAACACAACTCCAGGTCTGTTTTTGAGGAGGAAACAGCATTAGAACACGACTTAAATCTCACAAGAGTCAGTTTTGTGTAACGTATGACCTTTAAAGTGAAATTAATCCCGTTCCATTAGAGCTCTCCCGGTTTTATAAAGTGCCATAATCACCTCTTGAACACAATTACCCGGACTCGTTCATGATTCCTTGACAAAAATTCCCTTTTCAGATGAGTCAGGGATCACGCAGAGCCACCGCAGCATTCCTGAAGAACACTCATGGTGGTAAAAGCTCTGCAGGAATTTTAACTAGCGGCTTTCTCCTGCGAGTCAGAGCGACCTCAGCCTGGGCCTTTTATGAACCAAAGACGGCTACTGATCTGATATCGACAGAATGTGAAAGAATCTGAGCATTTTACATTTAAAACTGTGAACTTTAGTGACATACAAGATCAGAGTTAGGACAAGAAAACCATGTGATGTTGTTCTTCTGTCAATTAAATGTTCTTAATAAACTATAATCATGTTTTATGTTTTATCATTTTACTTTTTGTGTGTTTTTCATATATTTCAATGTAATAAGAGCAAAAAAATTTGCATTTACTTGTTTATTAGCAAATAGTTATAAGGGAATGTATGTCAAATGATCAGAGGTGAAACATAACAAAGTAAAAGTAAAGTAAAGTACTTGTATCTGCACTTTACTTAAGTACATTTTACATTGGATACTTTTTACTTTTACTTCTCTACATTTGAGAGCAGTATCTGTACTTTCTACTACATTTTTGAACAGGACTGAAAAGTAAAAGTATATTTTATTGTAGTTTGAGACCTGCAGAAAAGGCTGAGGGTAAATTTTTAACAGTTTGAGAAACAAAATTATAAAAACACATAAAAACAGCTAGAAAAAAATCTATTCAGTTGTTTCTGCTGAACAAAATTCAGCTGAAATCTTCATCAAAATAACTACATTTGAAGCTTTATTAGATCTGAAAGTCTGTGCAACATATTTTACTTGAAAATTTTAACTTAAGTAGATTTTTTCGTGTGATGCTTTGACTTTTACGTGAGTACTTTTCGCTCCTGTATTTGTACTTTTACTTCAGTATAAAAGCTGAGTATTTCTCCCATCGCTGCAAATGATTGGCCGTATCATAAATGCAAAAACAGAGGCCTGGTGTAGTGTCGTGTACTGGCCTCAGTGCAGGGCCCATCACACTGCTCCATCACACACTAATTACCCAGAGTCCTGTTTGCAAATAATGAAATCTCCGAGTCCTAGCCATGGAAACAAAATAATACATTAAATTATTGACCTCACCATGGTGACAGTGAACATGAGGGGGAGTGTGTCACTGTGTCTGTGAAAGGCTCTGTAATTACACGAGGCTGTGTAATGTATAGTGGACATAATGATATTAATGCTCATCCGTTACTATGGCAACCACAAGTTTTTTTTATTTGTTCTTTTCCTTTTAATTTGATGTAATGATGAATAAGTAATTGCTTGAAGACAAATTTTCTTTCATTTATGTATTTTTGTTATTATTATTATTTGATTTTTGAAAGACGTTACAGGTCGACTGATTAATTCTAAGAAAACAGTGACATCTAGCGGTAGGATGACTTTACACTTTTATATCATTTAGGCCGGCAGGAATATTATTTATTATTTTATTCCAACATATTTTACCTTTAACCACTGTAGATCATTATATGAAAAAATAAAATAATAAAATAAACAATAAAATAAATAACACACTTTGCTCATTTGCTGAACCAATCACAGAGCTTTGCGTCATGACGTACTTCCGCACACGTGACGTAGCGTCATGGAAGCCCCCACGCGTGAAACGAAACTCTAAAGCACCTACAGGGTGTCCGGCCTTTTTAAAGACTCCTGCCTCATCAAAAATCACAGATGAGATATTTATTTAGACTCGGGCGTTCGTTCGCTCGGCCCTGTGTCCGCTCATGTCACCAAAGTGTTTACAGCAGCCACTCTCACCCCAAACACACCACTGTGGACCTGGGTGCAAAGTGAGTATTTCTGTTCTTTGCATTTACACTCGTGTTGTTCACATTACATCTTCTCAATTAACTACATCTCACCAAATTGTAGAAAACTTGAGATTTCCTCTGGGAGATTTGCCAGATTTGCAGATGGTTCTGCTGTTGTCCAGGTAAAATGGATCATAAACTCATAAATACACATGTCACATTGACTTACACACTTTCACTGCATTTACCTTTTCCTCCCACAGCTCGGGGACACGTCTGTGATGGTGACAGCTGTGAGCAAAGTCAAGCCCTCCCCGTCTCAGTTTATGCCTCTTGTGGTAAGTTCTGCCTTTCATTAAATACTAATGGGACACACTTTACTAAATTATTACATTTTTTCTATAGAATCTGTACACACTAACATTTAGACTATATGAATGAATGAATGAATTTATTTTATTATTGTGTGTGGCATACAAACATGCTGAGCCCTTTAATGGGGTTATAAGACACTTTTAACAATAAAATACAACAGGCACATGTTACAAACATCAACAGACGATTTAAACAAACTCATTTGCCTCTTCTTCAAGGCTTTACAGAGAAATTTTGCGTTCGAATGAAACAACCATTTCATCTTGTTGTCGTCATTACAGAAGCACATCTCAGGTTAGGTGACTATTTCATCAAATAAAAGATTTCTAAATTCATCATTAAATGCACAATACAACAAAAAATGAGCTTCACTTTCACTTCTCCAACTCACATAAACCACAAAGTCTTTCTTCTTCGGGGGTTTGATAAAACTTCCCAGTTTCTAACTCCGGGGGAAGGATCCCTGTCTCAGCTGTGCCTCAACCATCTTTTATTCCTGCTCAGATTTGCTCTGACATATATGTTCTTACCTGTGCAGGTAGACTACAGACAGAAAGCAGCAGCTGCAGGAAGAATCCCCACTAACTATTTGAGACGAGAGCTTGGAACGACAGATCATGAAATTCTGACCAGTAGATTAATAGGTAGATGTTATTAATAGGACGATGTTATTTAAGGGATTTGTCTTTCAGCTCTAAATATCTTTGTAAATTTCTTTTTTCAGATCGCTCCATTAGACCACTTTTCCCTCCTGGTTACTTTTATGACACACAGGTGAGCGTTATGCCTCCATTACAGTCTTGCCGTCTACAATTAAAGTAAATTTTTGATAATTTTCCCCTTTAAGATCCTCTGCAATCTGCTGGCTGTTGATGGTGTTAATGATCCAGATGTGCTCGCTATAAACGGAGGTTAGTACTTTTTATGAACATTCTGAACAAAGATCTGCTATATTTACTAAACTCTAATACTTCCTGAAGCTTCTGCTGCTTTGGCGCTGTCTGACATCCCCTGGCACGGGCCAATTGGTGAGAAAAAAAACAATACAACTGAGTAAAGATCGCTGATAGAAGCCATGTTTTAAGTTTTTCTTCTGTGTGTAGGGGCTGTGCGAGTCGGCATGATCGACGGGGAGGTGCTGATCAACCCAACGCGAGCAGAGATGATTTCCAGCACTCTAAACCTCATCGTGGCTGGAGCTCCGAGCAGCCAAGTTGGTACGTATGTGGATAAGGATGTAAAAATAATCAACATCGTGATTTCATATTGTCAAAAGTCTCATAATAATATCAAGGGCCATCGCAATATATCAAATTACAAGTCTATTTGTTTAAACTCATTGTTATGGTGCAGTAATAGCTAAAAAAAACCTACATAGACCATGATCCTTTGCTCTGTTTCACTGCAGACAACATGAAGAAATATCTGTTATTAAAAGGCTCATATTACGTTGTTTTCTGATGTTTTAATGTTATTTCCTCGTCACAAACAGACCTGGAGTTGTGTTTTGTTTCAGTCACACATGTTTAACAACTTCTTTCAACCAGAAAACGCTCTGTTCCACTTTGTGATGTCATGCAGTAAGACAGGAAGTGCTCCATACACCTTCACTAGAATCATTTATAAAATTTCACATCTAGAATTTCAAATCTCTGTTGAACAAAAGCTAAAAGGAGCTGTTCACTTGAAAACTACCACTTCATGACATCACAAGGTGGAACAGAGAATTTTGAGCTTTGGAGATGTGGACAGAATAATGTAGGATCACTCAAACATGTGTGAATGAAACAAAACACAACTCCACGTCTGTTTTTGATGAGGTAAAGGTGTTATAATATGACTTTAACGCTCAGAAGAGTACATTTTGTGTAATATAAGACCTTTAAGCACTTTTTAATCTTAGTTCTTTGGATTATGACACATCCAAAGTCTTGTCAAGGCATTTTAAAAGGAAAAAGTAGCATATTCACGATTTTGTTAGCCTCCACAAACTATTACAATAAATATCTCTGCTGTGAGATGCATATTGTGAGAGTATCGATCTGAAACATTGGTATAGCATTACCTCTGTCTTTGTGACTTGGAGTGAGTTTAATGACAGGATTCATGTTGCTTTTACATAACTTCTCCTTATGTCTTAGTGATGATCGAGGCGTCTGCTGAGAACGTGCTCCAGCAGGACTTTTGCCACGCTGTGAAAGTGGGAGTCAAACACACGCAGCAGATCATTCAGGCGATTCAACAGATGGCGAGAGAGCAGAAGGTCTCCAAACGTGTTCCTCTGAAAGTCTTCTCTGCCCCGGACGAGATGGTGGAACAAGTGCGAATGTAAGATCGTATTCTTCTAAACAAAAACGTCTGACTGTTATTAAGTTATGTCTGAATGTGGAGCTACTGCCTGGACAAAAAAAAAGGTCACACGCTCTAATATTTGGTTGTTCCGCCTTTACTTTTGATCATTCTCTGTGGCATTGTTTCGATTTTGCTTCTGCAACGTCACAAGATTTATTTCCATCCAGTGTTGCATACATTTTTCACTTCTTGCACTGATGCTGGTCGAGTCTGACGCTGCACAAAGCTTCTCCAGCACATCCCAAAGATTCTCAATGGGGTTAAGGTCTGGACTCTATGGTGGACGATCCATGTGTGAAAATGACGTCTCATGCTCCTGATCCACTCTGTCACAGTTTGAGCCCGATGAATCCTGGCATTGTCATCTTGGAATATGCCCCGTACCATCAGGGAAGAAAAAATCCACTGATGGAATAACCTGGTCATTCAGTATATTCCGGTGTCAGCTGACCTCATTCTGCTGAACCTCATTCTGCTGAACTCATTCTGCTGAACCTAGACCGGACCAACTGCAGCAACACCAACTTATTTGCTCAGTTAAATCCAGGTGGCGACTTTTTTTTTGGCCTGGCAGTGTATACAGTCACAGTTTTCAGTATCCTGGATAAGCCAGTTTTCCAGTTATAAGAAACTAGGATACTTTCACTGGGATATTCCGATTATCCAGGGCACTGTGGCTCGTTAGACGCAGTATCCTGGTTTCTCAACACTTCTGCTGTACTGAGCATGTGCGAACTGAAGTAAGAAATATGGCAGGAGCAGCAACTTTCCGGAAAAACGGCTCAAACTTCCACCAGGACTTTTTATGTTTTATGTAATACTGTATTGTGTTCAACTTATAAACTAAATTAATCCATCTGCTGTTTAATACAAGTCTGGGAGTCCCTGCTTAGACTGATGCCCCCGCGACCCGGCCCAGATAAGCGGAAGAAAATGGATGGATATTTAACACCAAGCTAGTTTCTTTGTCTGTTTTTGTTGCTCTTGGGACACTGTTGTATCTTCAGCTGTCTCTACCCACCTCCTCTACAGTCTTATGTTCTTATTTGAATGTATATCTTCTTTTTTTTGTTTTTAGAAACGTGCTAAAACGCCTTAAATTAGCGAAATTGCTACCTGTTTAGCTCCCTGCCGTATCTGTGCCACAGTTGCCATGGTTACCGAGTGTAAATATCCAGGATGCTCTGATGAAACATGTAAACGTCATAACTGGGATACGGCTGGATGTAAACACTCAATTGTGTCTTTTCTTTTCTTTGTTTTTTAGAGTTTCATCTGAAAAAATCTCTGCTGTTTTTCGGGACCACAACCACGATAAGGTAAAAAAAAAAAAACATCTACAGTTTGTTTGAGTAGTTTGAATATATGTATACACGGATATTTTTAGATTTCTAGGGACGAAGCTGTAAACAAAATCCGACTGGAGACGGAGGAGATCCTAAAGGGTAAAACATCACGCGCTTATGTCAGTAAAAATGTGTTTAAATGTGTAATATTATGACACTTTGCTTCTTTTATAGAGAAGTTTCCTCAAGCAGAGCCGTTTGAAATAATAGAATCTTTTAATGTTGTGACCAAAGAAATATTTCGCAGTTTGATTTTGAATGAATATCAGAGGTAGGTTTTATATTTATACGACTAAGCACTATTATTTATGTGTGCGTTTCAGGAATAAATCATTAAAGTCTAATTTAAATATTTATTTTTATCTCTGCTGTAGGTGTGATGGGAGAGATTTGGGAGCACTGAGAAACATTTCTTGTGATGTCGACTTGTTTCAGCCTCTCCATGGTTCTGCTCTGTTCCAAAGAGGACAGACGCAGGTGTGTTTTGGGTTTTTTAAATTTTAATTTTTTTTTAATATTTTATATTTTTTATTTTATTTATTTATTTATTTATTTTTATTTATTTATTTTATTTTATTTATTTTTTTATATATATTTTTTATATTATTATTGTTATTGTTATTATTTTATGTACCGCATTTTCCGGACTATACGTCGCTCTGGAGTATAAGTCGCACCAGCCAAAAAAATGCAAAATAATGAAGAAAAAAACAAATATAAGTTGCATTTTTGGGGAAATTTATTTAACAAAATCCAAGACAAAGAACAGACATTTTATCTTTAAAGGCAAGTTATAATAATAATAGTAAAATGTGGAACGACAGGCTGAATATCAGTACATCACGCTAACGTAACACATTTATATTTATTCAGCTCCATGAAGCACAGACAGAACTGAACACGTGTCTGGTTTGTTAACGTAAGATATTAACAGTTAATCAGATAAATAAAGCAGAAAAAACAAGCAACAAGTTTACTCTGGATCTCACTCCAAATCAATAAATCCACTGAATTCTTCTCCACCCACTCCAGAGGAAAATGAAGCTTTGCGACGTGTAGTAGATACTGGTACAAGTCTAGAGCGCCCTCGTGTGGTCGTCAGTGTGACAGCAACGAAGATGTGAGATTATATGTTTTAATAATTTCACATATAAGTTGTGTCTGAGTATAAGTCGCATCCCAAACTATGAAAAAAGTGTGAATTATATCCCAGAAAATGCAGTGATTGTTTTTATACAGTTGCGTTTGAATTGTATTTCGTTTTATTTAAGGGAATTCTCACTTGTTTCACTTTAGGTTCTGTGCAGCGTCACTTTTGATTCCTTAGAGTCCAGCGTCAAACCTGACCTCATCACGACGGCCTTGAGGTATCTTCACTGTACATTTCCTCGTTTAAACACGTGATTTACTGTATATTTTTATGTTATTACTTCAGTGGCGTTAAAGATAAGAACTTCATGCTCCACTATGAGGTAAACCACTTTCCACGCTCACTTACAATCCATCAACTCATCAATAAAAAACAAACGCTTCATCTATTTAAACTCCACAGTTTCCGCCGTACGCGACTAATGAGATCGGGAAGACGGGCGGAGTCAACAGAAGAGAGCTCGGACACGGTTTGTGCTTTTGTTTTTGCGTCTTTATTCTGTCGCCGATGTTTGCGCTTGCGGTAAATTTGCGTTACTTTCAGGCGCTCTGGCGGAGAAAGCTTTACGCCCGGTCATTCCTAAAGACTTCCCTTTCACAATAAGAGTCACAGCGGAGGTTCTCGAGTCCAACGGTGAGTGTTTGAGCGTTTTTTCCACAACAAAATGAACAGATATTTAGTGTTTTTTGCGTCGTTTCAGGGTCGTCGTCGATGGCGTCTGCGTGTGGAGGTAGTCTGGCTTTGATGGACGCAGGTGAAGTGTATTTTAAAAGCTTTGTTCAGCTGTTCAAACACAAACGTTAGAGAAAATAAAATACGTTTATCCATTTCCCAGGTGTGCCAATTTCGTCAGCGGTGGCCGGCGTAGCTATTGGGCTGATATCCAAACCGAACCCGGAAAAAGCGTCTGAAATTGAGGACTACAGACTATTAACAGATATACTTGTACGATAAAGTCGCAGTTATTTTGACTCAAACTTTACGCTTCTGTCAGCAGACTCTTTAAGACTCGTTATCTGTGCAGGGGATAGAGGATTATCTCGGCGACATGGACTTTAAACTCGCAGGAACAAACAAAGGCATCACAGCTTTACAGGTATTTCACTCAACGCTTAAGTATCAGCTTTATTTTTTACATTATTCTCTACGTTTTTGTCTGTAAAACCCCTCACCACACACTTTATACACTTTTCTCACACAGGCGTTAACATTTTCTCACATTTCTCTCTCGTTTAAACTCTCTCAAAGTTCAAACCTTCGTAGGTGTCTTTGTCGGTGCAGAACGTTTCGTCGACATTGTGGGTTTTGTCGGGGAGAAAACGAATCGCAAACGTACAGCACTTCAGAGTCACACCGCGATCCGACGTTTATGTAAATTCGTCTGAACACATTCTGGACAGTCCCTTAGCCAATCAGGACGCAGGACACAACGCACGCTCGTAAAATTGCACGAAAAAAATCTGCGAAACAGCGAGAACCGGGACAAATGTATTACACAAAATTGACTCTTGTTAGATTGAATCCATGTTCTAATGTTGTTTCCTCCTTAAAAACAGACCTGGAGTTGTGTTTTGTTTCATTCTCACATGTTTGAGTCTCTCTTTATTATTAGTCTGTTTACATCTCCAAAGCTCAAAACGCTCTGTTCCACCTTGTGATGTCATCAAGTGGTAGTTTTCAAGTGAACAGCTCCTTTTTTACCTTTAGTTCAGCAGAGATCGGCAATTCCAGGAGCTGAAATGATCCAAATGATTCTATAAATGAAGGTGTGTGGAGTTTAAAAACACAGCGGAGCACTTCCTGTATCGCCACTTGATGACATCACAAGGTGGAACAGAGCGTTTTCAGTTTGAGAGAAGAACTCAGCCTAAATACGCAGGTTTTTTTGTGCGTTAAACATGCGACTGAAACAAAACACGAGGAAACAATACAACACAGATCAGAAAACAGCGTAATTCAGCCTCTTTAAACGACATAAATTGTGTTTCGATTTTAAAATTTCTTTGTTTTTACGTCTCAAGGCGGATATAAAGATTCCCGGGCTTCCTCTTAAAGTTGTTATGGAGGCGATCCAGCAGGCAACAGGTAATAATTCATCTGCGTTTTAATCCTCTTTATTGAACTAACGCTGTGTTTTATGATCACAATGTTTAAAATGTTTCATATTTTCCAGTTGCAAAGCGGGAAATCTTGGGAATAATGAACAAAACTATCACCAAACCCAGGGAGAAAAGGAAAGACAATGGGCCCGTTGTTGGTAAGATTGTGGGTTACGTTACACAAACACTACACAGGGTGAATGTGCGTACTGGAAATACTTAATTATATTTCTGGATGTATCTTTAGAAACGGTGCGAGTGCCCGTTTCCCGAAGAGCCAGATTCGTCGGCCCCGGAGGATACAACCTTCGAAGGCTCCAAGCTCGAACAGGTATTTTATTCAAGAAGATGTGTTTTTGAAAACTTCTAAACCTCCAGACGCAGAGAAACTCGTCCACGTCTTTATCTCCTTGAGGTTGGATTGACTTTTTGTTGAGATTCCTGCCAAGAATATTTTAAAAAACTACAATACAATTCAAAACAGGAGCATTTAAAAAAAAAGTTAGAAAATTTGAACATGTCACTCCTCAAATCACTGTCTCCGTTTCATCCCAGATTGAAACAAAATCCTTCTTCTGCTCAGGCGCCGCTGTATCTGCAGGACCAGATCACTTTATGTTTTAAAGTCTCTGTTTTTACTTGAGTCTTTTCTTTTAGAACAGACTGAAAATGTAAAAGTCACTGGAACCGTCGAGTCCAAACTTTGGAATTTAATATTTGAGACGTTTAAACAACGCACTGTTCATGTGTTTGTGTGTGTGTGAGTTCGTGTGTTTGTGTATGTTCATGTGTTTGTGTGTTTGTGTGTGTGTGTTTGTGTATGTTGGTGTGTTTGTGTGTGTGTTTGTGTATGTTGGTGTGTTTGTGTGTGTGTTTGTGTGCGCGTGTTCATGTGTTTGTGTGTGTTCATGTGCTGTGTGTTTGTGTGCACGTGTTTTTGTGTGCATGTTTGTTTGCGTGCGCGTTTGTGTGTTTTTGTGTGCGTGTGTTCATTTGTTTGGTTTGTGTGCAAGTGTTTGTGTGTGCGTATTTGTGTGTGTGTGTTTGTGTAGGCCTGTTTCTGTGTGCGTGTTCATGTGTTTGTGTAAGTGTGTTTTGTGTGTGTTTGTGCGTTTGTCTGTGTTTCTATGGAAGAGTACATTATAAACAAAATGTATTATTATTATTATTATTATTTAAATAACACAAAGTCCGTGTGTGTTTCCTGTTTTCAGGCGTCACGATCAGTCAAATGGACGAGGAAACGTTTTCAGTTTTTGCTCCGACTCCGGGCGCGATGCACGAAGCCCAAGATTTCATCAGTGAAATCTGCAAAGACGACGTAAAACGCTTTAAGATTTAGACTTTACATGAAACTCAGAATTATTCTTTCATTTATTTACCTTTTTTTTTTTTTTTTTTTTTACTTAGCAAGAACAGCAGTTGGAGTTTGGCGCCGTCTACACCGCCACCATCACGGAAATAAGGTAACGCCACACAACCAAAATATAAAGTCCTTTACTGTTTAACTTTTTATAATTAACAATTTCCCGACCTGCTGCAGAGACATTGGCGTCATGGTCAAACTCTATCCAAATATGAGCGCCGTTTTACTTCACAACTCGCAATTGGATCACAAACGGGTAAGAGATGAGATTTCCTGTTCCAAAATGCAGAAATTCTAATCTAATCTCATTTCAGATAAAACATCCGACTGCACTGGGGCTTGAAGTGGGACAACAGATCCAGGTTTGTTCTACTGCACTTCACTATTAAAGGTCCCTCGTTTATCGCGGGGGTCACGTTCTAAAAATAACCCGCAATAGACGAAATCTGCGAAGTATCAGCTTTATTTTTTACATTATTCTCTCTGTTTTTGTCTGTAAAACCCCTCACCACACACTTTATACACTTTTCTCACACAGGCGTTAACATTTTCTCACATTTCTCTCTCGTTTAAACTCTCTCAAAGTTCAAACCTTCGTAGGCGTCTTTGTCGGTGCAGAACGTTTCATCGACATTGTGGGTTTTGTCGGTGGAGAAAACAAATTGCAAACGTACAGCACTTCAGAGTCACACTGCGATCCAACGTTTAGGCGGCAAAAGGTGAAGCGCGATATAGTGAGGGACATTACACAAAATTGACTCTTGCGAGATTTAATTCATGTTCTAATGCTGTTTACTCCTCAAAAACAGACCTGGAGTTGTGTTTTGTTTCATTCACACATGTTTGAGTCACACTTTATTATTCGTCTGTTACATCTCCAAAGCTTGAAACACTCCGTTCCACCTTGTGATGTCATGAAGTGGTAGTTTTCACATTATCAGCTCCTTTTACCTTTAGTAAATAGGTTATTAGTTCATCTCATAATTAAAATAAAGTAAATATTTTGAGATTTATCAGGATTTTTTTTTAAATTTAAGGATAAAAAGTACTACTCCATTTTGTTAAGTGAAAGTACAAATACAGGGGCAAAAAGTAAAAGTATCACATGAAAAAATCTACTGAAGTAAAAGTATTTATGTTTTCTGTTTAATGCACTTAAAGAGTAAACAGTAAAAGTATTTTGCAGAGATTTTTAGAACTATTAAAGCGTCAAATGTAGTGATTTTGATAAAGAATTTAGCCTATTTTATGTGATTCACTCCATCTGTTTCAGTCTGTTCCACCTTGTGATGTCACGAAGTGGTACTTTTCAAGTGAACAGCTCCTTTTACCTTTAGTTCAGTAGAGATTGTACAATTCCAGAAGCTGAAATGATCCAAATGATTCTAGAAACGAAGGTGTGTGGAGTTTAAAAACACAGTGGAGCACTTCCTGTATCGCCGCGCGATGACATCACAAGGTGGAACAGAGTGTTTTCAGTTTGAGAGAAGAACTCAGCCTAAATATGCAGGGTTTGTGCGTTAAACAAAAACACAACTCCAGGTCTGTTTGTGATAAGGAAACAACATTAAAACACAGATTAGAGAACAGCATAACACGAGTCCTTTAAACTATCTCATAATCCTGAAATAATTCTTCAAAATGACAATTCTTTTGCTCTAACAGGTCAAATATTTTGGGCGGGACCCCACCGACGGCAGAATGAGGCTTTCTCGTAAGGTCCTCCAGTCTCCCGCTGCAACTGTTGTCAAAACATTGAGTGAAAAACAAAGCATCTCAATGGGAACGAGCAATAGTTCCAATTTATGACACAATAATTCCAAAACAAACTGCTGATTTTACTCCGAGGACTGTACAGCCGCTCACAGAAAACATTTGGACATTGAACTGGTTTTGCACGACTGTGGTCCACGTTCTCAGCTCTACGTTTTTTTTTTTCGAGACGGACAACAGAACGGTTACTTCCACAATACAAATAAGCCGACGTTTCATCACGCAGTTGTGCAGCACGTCAGATATTCTGTTGTTTTTACGGATACATTTATTGTTATGTTATTTGTAAATAAAACATCCATCTGTGTACAAGTGTTTAATTCCGTTGTGTGTTTTTTGCTGTAAAAATCAGTATCGTCATGACATATTTGCTGTTTGTTGAGTCGTACAGGGCCGTCAACAGAAATTTGGGGGGCCCCGGGGCGAGGAGGCTCACACATTCCCCCTCCTTTTCTACTTTCTATTATAAATTAATAGACAGAGGTTTCAATTCCAGGCCCCCTAAGCCCAGCAGGCCCAGGACAACAGCCCCCTCTGCCCCCTCCTGTTGACGCCCCTGGAGCCAAAGGTAAAGGAACAAAAGAGGGTTGAGTGGAAGAGGAGGAAATAATAGAAGAAATTTGATACTAGGTTTACGGTTGTGTAATTTGAACTCGGTGGTTTGTACCCGTCAAAGCAGATTATGAACAAACCTGAATTAAAGTAAATAAATTGAACTTGGATTAACTAGTAAAGGGGAAATAATGAGAACTGCTACAAACACCGTCAAAGATAAACATGAGTGCGTTGTGTTTATATAAAGGTTTGGGTTATGGGTTCTTTCTACTGTTATGGCCAGGGCCGGTTCAGACTATTAGCAGATTAAACAGATGCAAAGGGCCCCGATGGCCAACAGAGGGCCCCCCAAGAGCCCACACATTTATATTGAAAATAATATAATATATCAAGTTTTATTGGACACAGGGTTTGTGTTTACAGCCTCTAAAACAGTTACATTTGTTTTATATCTATAGTAGTAAAATATCTGCTGCTGCTGTGTTTGTTTTTGAGTCGGACAGAGGTGAGGGCAGCTCTGTGTTTACACCAAGGACCCCACATAATGTAAATGTAAGAAACACCGGCCCTCATGGCATCGCTCCTTGTGTTCTCGTAGTGTCCTCATGGTGGCGCTCGTGGTGTCCTGTGTCCTCGTGGTGTTCTCGTAGTGTTTTCGTAGTGTCCTCATGGTGTTCTCGTGTTTGTCCTCCTGTTGTTCTGGTAGTGTCCTCGTGTTGTTCTCATAGTGTCCTCATGGTGGCGCTCGTGGTGTCCTCATGGTGTCCTCCTGTTCTCGTAGTGTCCTCGTGGTGGCGCTCGTGTTGTCCTCATGGTGTTCTCGTGTTGTTCTCGTAGTGTCCTCGTGTTGTTCTCGTAGTGTCCTCCTGTTGTTCTCGTAGTGTCCTCATGGTGGCGCTCGTGGTGTCCTGTGTCCTCGTGTTGTTCTCGTGGTGTCCTCGTGGTGTTCTCATAGTGTCCTCCTGCTGTTCTCGTAGTGTCCTCGTGGTGTTCGCGTAGTGTCCTCGTGGTGGCGATCGTGTTGTCCTCATGGTGTCCTAGTGGTGTTCTCGTAGTGTTCTTGTGGTGTTCTCGTAGTGTCCTCCTCTTGTTCTCGTTGTGTCCTCGCGGTGGCGCTCGTGTTGTCCTCCTGTTGTTCTCGTAGTGTCCTTGCGGTGGCGCTCGTGGTGTCCTCATGGTGTCCTCCTGTTCTCGTAGTGTCCTCGTGGTGGCGCTCGTGTTGTCCTCATGGTGTTCTCGTGGTGTTCTCGTAGTGTCCTCCTGTTGTTCTCGTAGTGTCCTCCTGTTGTTCTCGTAGTGTCCTCGTGGTGTCCTCCTGTTGTTCTCGTAGTGTCCTCCTGTTGTTCTCGTAGTGTCCTCGTGTTGTCCTCCTGTTGTTCTCGTGGTGTCCTCGTGGTGTCCTCCTGCTGTTCTCGTAGTGTCCTCGCGGTGGCGCTCGTGTTGCTCGGAGGCGGAGACTCGCGGCTGCGTGCGCGTGATTGACGTCGAAGAAGAAAAGAACACAGACTGATACAAGATGGCGGGCGGTGGACGCTAGCGCAGAGGCCGCTGGAGTTGTTGTGTTCTTTGATTTTTACATTTCGTTTTACGTCTTCTGTTCTCGATGTTTTTAAATGTTATGGCTTTATAAAATAGTTTGATAAACTGCTTTGTGTATTCCACTTTTCCAGACGCGCATGTATTAACATGCGGGTGGAAACAAAGTTAACAAGTCGAGGATAGAAAACAGTGAGGCGAACGGTGTTAGCTTGTTAGCATCCAGCTAGCGTGCTAGCTGCCACACGGTTAGCCATGTCGGACACTCGGCGGAGAGTAAAAGTGTACACGCTAAACGAGGACCGTCAGTGGGACGATCGAGGGACTGGACACGTTTCCTCCACTTTTGTGGAAAGATTAAAAGGAATATCTTTATTAGTGCGAGCGGAATCTGACGGTAAGTCTTTAGCTTAGCATGTAGCCACATTTACACACGCTTAGCTTTAGCTGTGCTAGTTTAGCTTAGCTTGATGGCTACTTGAATAGAAGCCAGTTATAGAGTATTGTGTTGACACAGGTCATGATCTTCTGAGTCTCGAGCTGTGAACAGAATAGTGTTTTTATCGTATATTAGTTGATAATGTCCGTGTCTGTTTGTTTTTCTCTTTTTTTCGTTTGTTCCTGGTGTTTTTTCCTGGTGTTTTCATGTAGCATGGCGCCCCAAAGTCTCAAACGCATAAAACGGCTTCTACCTCATCAAGTGTTTTTGTACATTTATAAAACTATAAACTCACTTCTCACAAACATCCAGCCTCCACACACGAGCCCAGTGTTTCATTGTCCACTTTTGTCCACTGTAACGGCTCCTATGCAAATGAGTTTAGACTCTGTACAAATTGAGCTGATCACTTGTTTGTTTCCAGGTTCACTTCTGCTGGAGTCAAAAATAAGCCCCAACACAGCTTACCAGAAACAACAGGTAAAAGTTATGAGAGAATTTGTATGTTAAACCTTTCGTGAATGTGTTGAGCGCCTGTCAGTTTTCATTTTTGGGATTTATTTTCCTTTTCCCCAAAATGTGTACATAGTAGACACTTTTTTGAAATAGTTTTTTGGAGAATAGTGAAATATTTCAACTTAAACTAAGTCAAGTAGTTGTTTATTTGTAGGTTTGCTAGTTTGTTGTGGGATTTGACTTTTTTTTGTGCCTTTTTTTTTTTTTTAGGACACCTTGATTGTTTGGTCAGAGGCGGACAACTATGACCTTGCCCTTAGCTTCCAAGAAAAAGCAGGCTGCGATGAGATTTGGGAGAAAATATGCCAGGTAATTTGTATCCTTTGTGAGAATGTTTTGTATGTTTTGCTTTTTTCACAACTTGTTTGTCTCCCACATTGACTAGGTGCAGGGCAAAGATCCAGCCTTGGATATTACACAAGACCCAATCGATGAATCAGAAGAGGAACGTTTTGACGAGATCCCCGAGACCAGCCACCTGGTGGAGCTCCCGCCCTGTGAGTTGGGCCGTTTGGAAGAGATAGCTGATCTGGTCACTTCTGTTCTTTCATCGCCAATTAGAAGAGAGAAACTGGCCCTGGCTTTGATGACTGAAGGCTACATAAAGAAGCTGCTTGGGCTCTTTCGTGTTTGCGAGGACCTGGACAACAGGGAAGGCCTTCACCACCTGTATGAAATCGTCAGAGGAGTGTTGTTTCTCAATAAAGCTGCACTGTTTGAAGTGATGTTCTCTGATGACTGTATTATGGACGTGGTGGGCTGCCTCGAGTATGACCCAGCACTTGTACAGCCAAAACGCCACAGGGAGTTCCTGACCAAGACGGCGAAGTTTAAAGAAGTGATCCCCATCACAGACTCTGAACTCCGGCAAAAGATCCATCAGACCTACCGGGTGCAGTACATCCAGGACATCATCTTACCCACTCCCTCTGTCTTTGAAGAAAACTTTCTCTCTACTCTCACTTCCTTCATCTTTTTCAATAAGGTGGAGATTGTGAGCATGTTGCAGGTATACGCTCTGTCGTAGATCTCATTCATGATGTTTGGCTCGATAGTATTTTGAGTAGCAGTTGTTTTGTAGCTGTTCAGATAGTTTGTAATTTTTGTCTGTATGTAAACATTTTTTTCAAAGGAGGATGAGAAGTTTTTAACAGAAGTCTTTGCCCAGTTAACTGATGAAGCTACAGAAGACGGTAAAAGAAGAGAACTTGTAAGTGAATATATTAAAGTGAACTGGCTGATGAAGACATTAAGTACCTGTTCCTAATTTCACTGTGAAGGGGGCGAGTCAAGTTTAAACTGTCAGCTGCATTAACATGATTTTTTCCCATTAATGAAACAGTGGTGTGTTTTTGAATGCAATATACCTTGTTACTAAGAATAACATTCAACTTTTTTCTCACCTCAGGTTAATTTTGTGAAGGAGTTCTGTGCTTTTTCACAAACGCTGCAACCCCAGAACAGAGACGCTTTCTTTAAAACACTGGCAAACCTTGGAATTTTACCTGCTCTTGAGATTGTCATGGTCAGTTTCTTCTTTGTAAAACAGTCTTACAGTAGTAAACCTGATTATTTTGTTAAACGTGTGTTTTCGTCATCAACAGGGAATGGATGACCTGCAGGTGAGAGCCGCGGCGACAGATATTTTCTCCTACCTGGTTGAATTCAGCCCCTCCATGGTCAGGGAGTTTGTAATGCAGGAGCCTCAGCAGACGGATGATGTGAGTTGTTATTGTTACAAAATCATACGTTTACTCTTGAACTAGCTGCTTATGGTGTTGTCTTTTCCCCCCAGGATGTTCTTTTAATAAATGTAGTAATCAAGCAGATGATTTGTGACTCTGATCCAGAGTTAGGAGGTGCTGTTCAGCTAATGGGTTTGCTCAGGACACTCATCGACCCAGAGAACATGCTGGCTTCCACAAATGTACAGGACACACCGCACATGTTAGTTTATTCTGTTGGCCTGAATCTAACGTTGTGTTTCCCAATAGAAAACTGAGAAGACTGAGTTCTTGAGTTTCTTCTACAAATACTGCATGCACGTACTGACGGCTCCTCTTCTGGCGAATACAGCACATGACAAAAACTCAAAAGGTATTGTAAGAACAACTTAAAACTCTTAACTATTAAAACTTAAAAAGTAATACTCACATAGGCCTCATGTCATAACGTATTATAAGTTCAACATATCGCTGAAGTAAATCTAGATGATAATATTGAAACTAATTTATCCTACAGACATAAGAGCAGATTTAAATCACAAAAACTATTATAAAAAATCATGAGCTGCTGTGAATAAATGGAAAATGTGTGATTTGATTAGTTTGCATTTGTAATGAGTCAGAAATTATTAATTCAACCTTTTTGCAACTCAAATCTAATTAAAAAATAACCAAAAATATCCCAGTTGTGCCTAGAAAAAGATGATAAATACTGGCCTCCCAGAAATAATATTACATCTCACATATATTGAACAACTGTTAAATCGATAAGTCAATTTAGTAATTATTATGACGGGCCTAAATACATAAACATTTATATATTTTTATTGTACTTGATTTCAGATCTACAAGATGGCACAACTAAAATGAACCCAGTCTGTCCAGGTGAGTTTGACATATTTATTTTCGGTCTGTTGTTTCGTTGCACTTGGGTCAATGTTTTGTTTGTTTTTGTGAGCAGATAACTTCCAGACAGCCCAGCTGCTCGCTCTCATCTTGGAGCTCCTGACCTTCTGTGTGGAGCACCACACGTATCACATCAAGACATACATCATGAATAAAGATCTGCTCAGGAGAGTTTTGGTGCTTATGAACTCAAAACATACTTTCCTTGCACTTTGTAAGTCCAGGCACATGACAAGTGTTTTAAAAAAGTGAGATTTACTTTTACAATTGTTCTAATTTTTTTTTTTCTTCAGGTGCGCTGCGTTTTATGCGCAGAATCATTGGCCTCAAGGATGAGTATTACAACCGCTACATCATTAAAGGGAACTTGTTTGAACCGGTTATAAATGCGCTGCTGGACAATGGTACTCGGTACAACCTGCTGAACTCTGCCATCATTGAACTTTTTGAGTTTATTAAAGTGGTATGTACAAGCAGCCATTTTTGTTTTTTATAATTCTGCAGTTTTTCCAAATGCTTAACGCTCTCTCTACCAGGAGGACATCAAGTCTCTGATCGCTCACATTGTGGATAACTTCTACAAAGCACTTGAATCCATTGAGTATGTTCAGACGTTTAAAGGCCTCAAAGTTCAGTACGAGAAGGAGAAGGACCGACAAAGCCAGAGACTCAACAGGTTTGGAACTAACACGGAGAAAAATTATGCACGAAATAAATGTTCTATAATTGTTTTTTTTGTAATGGCTAGATTTCGGCGGGATGCGAGGTCACTGGATGAAGATGAGGAGCTGTGGTTTAATGATGATGAAGATGATGAAGATGCTGAAACGGTGGATAAAGGCCGTATGGAAGAGGATTTCTCCGACAGTTATGGCAAATACATGGAGGCCAAGAAAGGTAAGTTACTTCTACAAAAATGGACTCACCGGTTTTTTTTTTTCGTATGTTGCAGTAAATGTGTTTCTGATCCTCGTAGGAGCTGCCAACGGAGCCAATAGTGCCAATAACAATGGGAAATCTGCCGCGGCCCCGTCCTCGTCTGCGGCCGTCAGTGTGAGCAGCTCCACCTCCTCCGTGAAGACTGTGGCTCTCCCGGCTTCACCTGTCGTCAAGGTCAGTGTCAGAAAAATCACTTATCTGAATTGTACAGAGACAACTTTAATTTAAATGCATTTAAAATAATCTCTCACCGTTCTGCTTTGCTCTTAGACGGCAATGGTTGGATTGGTGGACTATCCAGACGATGAAGACGATGAGGATGAAGAAGAGGAGGAAGAACAGTCTGCGAGGAAGAGGCCGCGTCTCAGCTCCTAAAACTATTGACTTCTGTGCAGTGATGTTGGATGGACAGAATGTCTCTCCCAAACCTACGGTCCTGGACCAACCTGTGTCCTCTGGCAGTTTCTGTCGGTGGACAAAGACTCATCTCTGGTTTGCCTTTGTCTGAACTCACTGGAAATGGAGATCTACAGCGACCTGGAGAAAGTATTTGATTTTCTTCACTCAATAATCAAGGATCAAGACCCTGGTTTGAGCAACATGTTTTTCTGACCTTTGGCTCATTGTATCGGCCACGTCGTGACGTTGCCCTTGGGTTTTTATCATTCATTATTTGCTCCTCAATCCACCTTCAGACCAGAGGTTGCAGTGAAACTCCAGTGCCAAGGCGGTCCCACGCGCTGCTCTGTTGCTATAGCAACAGCAGTCAGCCTGATGTGGACCTGCAGCACCTCGTCTTCATGTCAAGTCCTGTAGACCCCCTCAAACCTGATGAAACGGATGAATTCAATCGGCTGAATAAGCCAAACAAACCAGTGAATGATTTGTGCTGGGAGCCAGTCAGGCTAGCAGGACTAGCCAAAAGATGTAGAAAGCTTGACTGGTGTAAACGGTGGGTGACAGAATAATTCAGGCACGGGAGGACACCAAAGGCTTGTTGAGCCAGAAGACACGAGGCCTTGTTTTAAGTTCGCAGGACTCCTAACAGTTTTAGTCGGGCGACACACACATCTCACAGGACTATGTTGGCCAGAAATTTCACTTTGTTAAAATTATTGTACAGATTTTTTTCTTTTTAATAATTTCTCCTGACCTGAGGGGGGCGCTGCCTACCTGTGTCTTTTTTGTTATTACACACAAGGTGTGGTCACTGATTTCACCCTTTCAAAGTTCATTTGATTCAATGTAAAATGCAGAGGAATTGCTGGTTTTAAAATAACTGCAGTAAAGTAATTTTTGCAGCCAAACACTTGGAAATGACTTTTTTTCAGTCTTTTTTCTAATCTGCAAACAGTTTACTTCAGTGTTTGTTTCAAGCAAATAAGACAACAGTTTATCCCTGAACAAAAGTGAAATTTAAGGTACACTACAGTAGTTTTCTTGGAATGTTCCACAGTATGTCAGACGTCTCTCTCCACAGAGACGACTTTTCCAGTTGCTTTTACACTTGTAATTGTTGAATAAATGCTAGAAAAGTTTCCATAGTTTGTAACATTCCAGGCAAATCTATAAATCTCCACAAATAGAGATGAGCAGCTGGTGCCTCTGTTGTAATTCTCACTTTTCACCACTAGGAGTGTCACTGCTGTTTGACAGTGTCACCTCAGGCCTGACAGGACGAGGAGGGGGCAGGTTTCATCAATGGGATTTTTTAAACTGTCATGGTTAAGGAAAAAATGAAACTTACAGATGGTAGCTTTAAAATATCTATTAAAGGTCCTATATTTTGCTAAGTTTCCCGCTTCAGTCGATCCTAAGCACATTTATGATAATATAACCTCAATAGTTTAGAAAATCTGCACATGTTGGGATGAAACGACAAACTACTGGGGGATTGTTTCGAGGTTCAATTAACAAACACATGGTTAAAATCTCAACATAATATCGGCTCCTTAAAATGACACAAATATTCCAACATAACTTACTTGAACTTGTAAACAAACATTTCATTGTCATTTAAAGGCTCAACCCAAGAAATGATACAAAATTAGTTAATATAAAATAATTTATTGAACAATTTATGCCACAGGGTGTACAAATTATTACACTGGGATGATTAAAGTGAGTTCTTGTTGCCGCCAAAACTTTTTCAACTCTAATGTGCAAAGTAGAGATCGACTGATTTGTTTAGGTTTGTTTAGAATTCAGGATATCACGATATTTAGATTATTTTATCCAAATTATGTAATAAACAGACTGCATGAAGTCGGCTTAATAATGTGGAACGTCCATCTTAAGTAGTTTATCCTTTAATTGGACTTTTCTGGCAAAACAATTGGCACAGGAGTTTAATTCCACTGACCCAAAGAGCCCTGAGACACAAGACCGGTCATGAGTTTCACTGGAAAACACAAAAAAATGTACCTTTTATGACACTTAAAACACAATTTGCATAATGATTTGGAGCGTGGTGTAATGTCGAGTCAGTGGAGCCCGTGATCACTTCCTGTTTGAAACGTGGCGGTTGCAGTTTAGCTACGTCCATTTATATAAACAGTCTATGCTAAAAAATCACCCACAGCCCTTTTTTTTAAAACCACAAACCCATAAAAAAGCTGCGTAGTCATGTTTTTGCGCAGGTATCTCTTTGCACAAGTGTTCAACTAAAGCTTCGAGTGCAAAACAAAACATCGGCGTGTCCTGGAAATTTGAGGCGGACGGCAGATGCCCAACATATCGGTCGATCTCTACCGCGAAAGGACGTTTTTTCAGCTGAGATGTACAAAAAAACAGACAATACTACCATATCTGACGCTGCGTAACAAAAGTAAAACTGCAAATGGATGACTTTACAAAACAAATGTGCATTAGGAGAAACTGCAAAAAGTGAGGGTGCATAAGAACGAGTCTAAACGTACGAGGAACGAGGGTTTTCACTCTGGATTCGTGCTTCGGATTCTCATCTGGTGACGTCCGTGTGCTCCCCGAGGTAATGCACTTGTAGATCGATCCAAAATACTCCGTGGCGGCTGCAGTACAATGGACACTTGTGCGTTTAGAAGAAGATTCAGGGTATTTGCGGGCGGAGGAGGTGGCGCACAGGAAGCTTCGTAACGTTAACAGTGTAGGACGGCTGGAGGAAACTTGATTGCAGTTAAATATTGCAGTAGGAAGGTCGTTATTTTTTTATGACTTCTTCTTTCAACTTCTCCGCCAGGTGTTTTCGTTTCTGTAGCCTCTTTTTCTCCTCTGCAGAGATCTCCTGTTTGAAGATAAAAGCGCATCAGTTAAAAAAAAACAGGCGTAGGTGAAGCGGTGGGTTTGGTTTTTGGTAGATGCGAGTAAGGATTTTTAAAATGTACGGTTTGTTTTCGAAGCTGAACATTAAACTTTGTTACTTGGTCGGCTTCAAAAATAAAAATTAGTCCGTATCAACGTCAGTTTTGCTCAGGTGAGATGAAGCGGGATTTTAAAGTTCACAAGATTAAGCACAATTGATGGAGTAATGTGTAATTCTCAGTATAATTTTAACGTTAATACAGAGTTGTCCAAACTTTAATTGTCGAGGGTCGGGTCTTAATACAGATTTGTGTAGTTAAAACCACATAAAATGCATCTGACTCAACGTATGGACAGAGCTGCTGCGCTTTTAAGGCTTAAACATTAATTTCAGGCCTGTATCGCAGTAAAATGTGATGTTCTTGAGGTGGTAGTGACTGAATGACTTAATTATCCTGTAAAAAAAAAATACTGCCTTTGGTCAAATGGGACAGTTTAAGCAGCAGGACCACACCTCAACCTCCTCCTCTCCAGTGAACCACACCTCCGATTCCCCAAAAGCCCCATTTATACAGTCCTATCCCAATAACTCCACCTGTCTCCGCTCTCTCAGCTCCTCTCTCACCATCTACAGAGAGGTGGGGCGCACATCTTTATCGTTTAACACCGTTGTGGCGTGGTCCTTCATCGTGAAAAAAAAAGTAAACTCAAGGAGGACGATTCTCATGATGTTGGACTATGACATTTTAATACAAGTTTTTTTTTGTCCCGTGTTAAGTTTGTGAAGTGGGAGGAGCTTTAGTCTTTGTTTTCTGGCAGATTCAGTCTTAAAGTTACTGTAGAATAAACTGTATGAACTAGACTTTTTCTGTAGTTCGAGGTTGAACCCATTTTCACAGATGACCCAGTGGAACCTCCTGATTATATTCTTCTATAACTGCAGTAAAATTTGGTTTTCCTGCAAGATTTTGGCTTTTTAATAAATTGTATCAGTTTGATCGGCTCCTCAAAGTTCTTCTTCAGAGTGACAGCAAATTTGTGTATTTTTCGGAGTATAAAAATGCATAATAATGAAGAAAAAAACATACTCAGATGTGATTTATATGTGAAATATTTAAGTCACACCCCTGACCAAACTATGAAAAAACAGTGCAACTTATAGTCTGAGAAATACGGTAGCTAGTTTTGCATTTTCAAGTGCTTTTAAAATCTGATCCACATGAGCAAAACTGGACCGTTTTGTTTTGTTTGATCGAGACATGATAAAACGGGACAGAACTACATCGAGAAAACACGAGGGTTGGCTACTCTACAAACTCTACACGGATGAAAACAAAGCACTGACGCTACAGCTACTGAACACGTGGATCACCTTTGGCTTGGATGATTTAACGGAGTGAGTAGTTTGAGGAGGAGAACAATTCCCATTCACCTGGGACTGTCCCTTTGCCTCCTGACCAGCAACAATGACAATGAAATAACGAGGAAACGGTTAGATGATGGTAAATAAAAATGCAGCTGAAAAACATTAACACAGGACAGTGACAAAATGCAGTAGATGCAAAGGTTGGAAAGTTAAATCATAGACTGTACAAAGAAGTGGACTCAGGGATTAGCATTCAGCTTCAGCCAAATGAAGCTAATCGAGGCTAGCGGTTATGGAGGCGAATCCGGAGCCGAGTTGCATATTTGGAATTCTGACTGGGAGTATCCTAGCAACCAAAGAGCCAATCAGGACCGAGGTCGTTGAAGGTAATGCCCCTTCCCACCTGCACCGCTGGTTTAGCAGGGAGTGAGCGCTTAGCGACGCTGTCAATCAAACCTGTTGCTAACGCTAGCGGGAGTGACCTCAGGGAAAGAAGGCGCCTGATTTGTCTGTTATTAATGTTTATATCTTGATTTACAGACACAATAGTGAAATAAAAACCCCAGGATCATGTAGAGCGAGTTAATACGAACATTTAAGACCAAAATAACGAGTCTGACAGCAGCAGGTAGAGAAAAAGAGTATTTTTGGACAGACTGGTCAGGCTAAGGGCATGTGAGGGGAAAGGGGTGTTCAGTACCGGAGGAGTGGGAGCTGCTGTCGGGCTGGATGGCGCCTCCTCTGGTGGACTGTTGTAGCTGCTTTTCTGCTGCTCCTTTTTCAGAGCGTGGAGCCTGTCTCTCTGTTGACGGAGATACGTGGCTCTTTGTTGGAGCTGATCCTGCTCCGACTCTGACAGCTCCTTTGTAAACACAACACACACAGACAGACATACACCCACACACACAAATATACGCGCACACACACACACACACACATACACACACACACAGACAGAAAGTTACGTCACGTTTGGACTGGTAAGTGGCTTCCAAACTGTGACACTGGTGCATTAAGAGTTACATGAACATAATTAAGTTCATAGACATTAGATTAAAGTATTAAAGTAGCACAAACTGGACTCACAGTACACGGCTCAGAGTGACCTGCCTCCAGCTGCAGCTCGTCCGTCTCTTTGGACGTCAGACTGACGCTGGCTGGACTTTCACTGGACCTCACTGAGGCCCTCACGACTGGAAGCACAACTGGATCTACACCGTTTGTAGATTCTGTATTTAAGACAAGTGCAGTTAGAAGAAAATCATGAAACAATATTATATTATAACAGTTTAAAATTGATTATACAACAAATGCAAATAACACTTTCATGAAACAAGCTTCTATGTTGGATAAAGTACACAATTTTGATACTTAAGTAAAAGTACAGATACAGAGGTAAAAGCTACTCAAGTAAAAGTAAAAGTATCACATGAAAAAATCTACTTAAGTAAAAGTATTTAAGTACCTGTTTAAAAATGTACCTTAAGAGTAAAAAGTAAAAGTATTTCACACTAGTTTTATTTTGTTTAAGTGTAAATGTAGTGATATTGATTAAAAATGACACTATTATTTTGGTTAACAGCAGAAATGTGAATCAATCTTTTAATTTTTCTGATGAATTTTGTGAGTTTATTTTTGTTTTGCTCAAACCCGAATCTTGAATTTGAAAACGTTTGTCAGGATGTTTCCACGAACATGGTAAAAATAACCCCTCAAATCATATGAAAAGTACTTTTTACTTTTCAGTCCTGTTCAAAAATGTAGTGGAGTAGAAAGTACAGATACTGCTCTCAAATGTAGTGAAGTAAAAAGTACCCACTGTAAAATGTACTTAAGTAAAGTACAGATTCCAAAAACTTCTACTTAACCACAGTACTTTACTAGTTCATCCCGTTCCACCCCTGCAGGAGGATCAGCTCTACGGATGAAGAGCTGTGTGTTACCTGAGGTGTGCGTTGATGAAGACCTCTGAGCCGCTGTGTCTCCGTCTTCATCTCCTGCTTTGCTCTCCTCAAAAGAGACTGTTCTGCTACTGACCTGTGCACATCAACAAACCGTCATGACGCTCCTACACCAGCAGGGCGAGCTATAGAGCAGCTGAAGGAGCACTACAGGAGAGTAAAGGTTTAAGGGAAGAGGAGCTGACGCAGCAACTCCCAGAAGCTCATGAGAATCTAAATAAACTGAATAAACTCATATTTATCTATGTATAAACTATGTGCTATTTTGACTCTACATAATTCTACAGTTACGTTACCAGAGCAGATTCAAAGGAAGTGTTTCCATTCACTGCTGGGTCTAAGTGACCATTAGAGCCAACGTCAGACTCTTCAGCCTTTTCCTTTGTAGAGTTAATAACAAATTAACATTTAGAACTTCGGCGGTTGTATATATATAAAAAAAATACCCGCAAAAACTGCCCAAAGGATCGCTAGCACTAGGATTAGCGATATATTATTAATTGGCTAAAACAGGAAGCAGAGTAGATTGGATATAATAGGATATAAATTAAAGTTAATTTGTCTACTGGGGCACAGGGCCTCGTCTTACCTTGGCAGTAGAGTCTTGTTGGCTGGAAGTGGAGGCCTGCTTCTCACGGAAAGGTTTATCTGAGCTGCTGCTGGACGTGGAACCGTTCTCTTCGTCTAACAGCATCCTGAACGACATCTCCTCCTCGTACTCCTCCTTTGACTTCCTGAAGACGGGATTTTAGAGCAGATCCGTGATTCGTGATCCGTGGGAGAGTCAATGTTTGTAGTTCGTATAGTTCACAGATGCCTAAACGTGATTTAAAAAACGCCTAATGAAAAGTAAATATAAGCCAATAAGATCTTGTGTCATGTTTTGCCAACTTTTGTAAAGGAGCCAGACTCAGATCCATTTATTTTACTTATTCCCTTAAGCTGCATTCATGACACACACAAAAGATTAACCTTTGATCTCAGGCGGAAATATATTTTAAGAATTCTTTGTATAATCCACACAGAGGCACATCCACATAATTAAGCTTTTTGTGATTATAAATGAACTCTTGTGTTAGAACAGGAAACTGAACTAGCCTAAATGTGATTAGTATTAGTTGCCAAGTCACCTGTGTAAGACAAAGGAGATCAAAATACTATTTTTTTCAGTTGCTTGCTCAGTGTCATTCCCCTCCAGCCTAAATTAGCTGAACCCTAAGGAGCTTACAGGCGGTCCCATTAGACTCAGTGTGTAACCAAATCCCATTAGATAGAAGAAGGCCGCATGGGAGCTTTGAGAAGTGAGACTGAACACAGGCAGAAGCACCGAGCGCACAGCAGGTAAAAGCAAACAGACTCCAGATTCATCATCATCAAACTACACAAACACTCAGCCCAGTGAATACTAATGAAAGTTATGATGAAACAGAAAACAGAGCAAAGACTCCACTGGTTTAAACAACGGAACTTTCTGAATGATCTAAACTTTGACTCTAACCACAGGTGTGTTGTGATTTGTTGAAATGGCACCTACTGTAGAACCTGGTGAAGAATCTTCATCTCCTGCTGCTGCAGTTCAGTCATTACATCTGCCCCGTGGGTCAGACACTCGGGAAGCTCCCCTGTGCGCACAAACACACACAAACACAAACACAAACACTACACTGAGTCTTTTTACTTATAGAATCTGGCCCCATGCACACATACATACACACAAACCACACTGAGCTGTTTTACTCCTAGAGTCTGGGTCTGCGCGTGCACACATGCACGCACACACTGACCCTTATTCGTTCTACCTAGAGTCTGCACACACAGACCCAGACTCTGAGCCTTATTCGTTCTACTTATAGAGTCTAGGTCTGCGCGCACACACACACACACACACACACACACACCACACTGAGACATATTCTTTTTACTTATGGAGTCTGGCGCTGTGAGTTTCTCTAACGTACCATTCCTCTCTTTCATCACCCTCAGAGCTTGGAGCTGAAGTTCCATGTTTTTCTGCACCATAAGTGATCGAAACATCTGGAAGTCGTCAGTTGCCAGAACAGGTTGAAACACGATCTGTAAAAAATATTGACAGTTTTATTTTACCGCTTTTATTTGCAGTATGTGCTTGTTCAATGTTTTGAATGTACTTATAGCCCGACACTTTACCTAACTCTAAGATTATAAACGTGATGTTCCTCTTAAAACTAGGTCTATTTTGAGCGATGGGATCTCGAGTTGTAGTCATCCTGTAAGCCATGTATGTTAAAGGGACGGGACAAGATCTAACGCCACAAGATCTCGCAATGTCTAAATGTCACAACATTTTTGTCCTTATGGAGAATATTTTCACAGCCAACAGTCTGCAAAAATATACATGAGGTGACAGCTGAAGACTAATCATAAGAACAGGCCCGGGTCTACAGTGTATTCTGAACTCATTTAAAAGTGTTTACTCCCTCATTTCAGGGCATAAAATAATGACACATAATGGAGTTTTTGCACTTTGAAACTCAGATGAAGCCTCAGTTTGGTCTGGACCTGAACTTGCAATAGAATCATTTTCCATGAAGCCAATAATGCCATGAAATTATTAATAATCATTAATTCATATAATAATATAATCTACATATATTAATTTATTTTTAAATCCTGTTTTGTCTCTTTTTGTCGTCCCAACATCGTGCCTTGTATCGTCTTGTGGGGCTTATCCATTTGCAAACAACTAAAACACAAATAAATCTACTTAGATTATGATATATAATTGAATATTTATACTGGATGTTGCATGTCAGAAGGAGTTTTTACAGCAGTAAAACACTTTGTAAAATGTTTTACAAAGACACAGCTGTATGTAGCACAAGAAACGTTCTGATAAACATTTACAAGTTAGTAGTACATTTACAGGTTTTGTGAAGCAATTTGTTTCGTTCAGGTCTGGACAGGATAGTGAACTAAATCCTTAGTTTACCTGCAAAGTTTTGGACTTGGCAAAAGGGGAGGTGCATGCATAAAGAAACTGCTGCTCATTAATTCCAACTTCCTGCATATAATTCTCCAACAGCTTCTCCACCTACAAAAGGCAAACTCCACATAAGTGCACAAAAACAATGCTGGACCCAAGGCAATGGACAGAATGTACAGACAGAATGTACAATATAATTCCAATCATCAGACTAATAAAAAAGTACTCACAAGATTTTTATACTGCTGATGGATTTCAGTGTATGACAATTTATTTTCTTCTTCGTCATCAAAAACTGAAAATAAATACATAAAATAATAATAATAATACCAATACCTATAACAATAATAACAATAATAATAAAACATTTTTCACATTTATATTTCAAACATTAGTGTGTCTATATTCATTGTAGTTTTTCTTTTAAATTAATACAAATAAATACAGCTACATGTTTTAAACACTCACATTAAAACAGTTTTTACCCGTTAGCTTTTCACATAAATGTCAGTGTTAGCATGTTAGCATAGTTAGCCGAGGAGCTAACCGCCTCCACAGCGACACAAAAACAAGTCACATTTTTATATGAGTCTTTTTTTACCTGTGCATTTGTTTTCCATGAAGTCAGTGACAGGAATAACCCACTCGGGGCTTCCCAGGAAGCCCACGATGCTCTCCAAAACCCACTCGCTGTCATCCTCAGCCATGTTGGCCGCTGTAGGAACAACAACAACAACAACCACAGCAGCAGCAGCAGCACGGCCGTGTTTTTCACTCCGTCCTGTCCAGTTTGGTCCGAGCACGACGCCTCATCTCGGACAAACGAGTCACATCACTCCCGCTTCGCCCGCACAAACTGTTCAGTCCATGGTTAGTTAATGTCCGCGGCCCTTAAAGTCTTATCGAGGACAGAAGTGCGCACTCATGAGTTTAACGGGAGCACGCATAATCGGTTACCATGGACACCGTTACGTCAGCCTATCAGCGCCGCGGACTGGGCAGCGGAGTGACGTCACCGGTACGTTGCAGTGACGTCACGCCAGCGGTGTTCTGCGTGAATCTCCACAGCAGTTAAAATAATAATAATAATAATAATAATAATAATAATAATAATAATAAAAAACTATAAAATAAAATTAAATACAATTAAAATAAAATAAATAGCAAACAACGAAGTTACTATGGATCAGACCTGGACCACTGAGGGTCTACACAAACAAAATAAAATAAAGTGGATTTAAACTGCACATTTTCAGGAGCCTTTATCCAGCTGGTCTGATTGTATTAAAACAAAGCTCGGATTGAAGTCTAAGTTGAGTAACAGAACTTCAGACAGAGCAGGGCCTCCAGATAGCATCACACTCCCAGGGAATGTGTTTGGTTCAGTAGCATCAAACAGCATTTAAAACTGTCTATATGTGTCAATCTTTGTTTTTTATGGGTTCAGTATTTCAGTTAGTTTCAGGTTGTCATCAGGGATCAGTACCACACATAAGACACAACACAAACAGGATACATATTTTTATTAATAGTAAAAATGTAATATATTTCAAATGTGTGCATTATCAATGTATTAAGTAAGATACATTCCCTTTGAGTTCATAAAGGTATATATTGTTGTAATCTCTAAAAAGGCGCAAACTGTGCAGTGTTTAGGCGGGGCATGCAAACAGCTGTCATGCCATAAAAGGTCAGCGACATGTAAAAGCAGATACATTTAGTGCAACAGTCAGGAACATAGTTTATAGTTTACATTAGCAGCTCTGTCTCAATATTCATCTCAGGACATGGCACAGGGGCCACTGTCGTAAACGCCCTGATTGTCAAAAACTAAACCCTACATAAAATCATTTTACATCTTTGCAGCAGCACATACGACATACAGTTCCTGAACACACACAAAAACATTTAGAGTAAAATGACACAGACGATCTTGACCTGAACACACAGAATAAACACTAGAACAGGCCGGTCTGCTGCAGTGTTTGGGCACCTGCAGAAATGTGACTTTTATAAACTCCTCCAGGTGGCAGTGTTCTGCCTCAGTGAGGAGTTTAAAAGAAACACACAAAACAGATCACATTTTCAACCTTAAACATCTGTATTTATGACATCGATCTCACTTTTTTGTGTTGTATTTTAAGAACTGAACTGGAGCTTTTCTTATTCATTGGGGAGTTTTTTTTTCTCCCCGATGTTTTTTTCTCTCTTCACATTTTGTGTCTAGACATAAAAGACAATATAATCTAAGCTTTATTTTTGACATTGTTTTAACAGTTAAACGCAGTACAACCTCGTCCTCGAGGTTGAGTTTCAGTTGCTGTCACCCTGTCAAAGATTCATTGTATTGATTTGGCTCTCGCAGACCTCAGGCCTTTGGGCCTCATTTGTTCAATAGGTCAATAACAGTGAGCTTATAATTATAATTTATTTGAAGGGTCAATTTCTCCATCAGTTTTGAAAGTAGCTTTATATTTGCAATAAGCTGTAGATGATCATCTATACTGACGGTTTGTGTAAAAATATACATAAAACAAATGTATCAACACTGTATAAAACAGATTAACATTAAATACAGTAGTAAATCGTGTGCATGTTTCAGATACAGTACATGTACCTCTTTGGAATACAGTAGCACAGACAGTATAGAAGTTAAACTGTTTGGAATTGTAATAATAATAATAAAACTTCAACAACAGTCTGTCATAAGAACAGGGCTGTGTGAAGGACTCAAGTAAAGCATCGGGCTGTAAAATATGTAAAGTTTTGGGATATATCTATTTACACGAGCCCCTTATCAATTCAAGTACAAATAGAAGGTACAGAAAAAGGTTTGACCTTTAGCTAAACTCATCATCTCAGATCCACTGTTAGAGCTGAGACCGATGCAAATCTATTGGATCAATGATTGTAAACCACCTCTCTACTGCCATCCACAGGACATAAAGTGAACTGACAGAGAGGCTTTGAGACAGAGGGAAACACCTGGAAGCCACTGATCTCATTTAGACCTTAGAGAATGTACACAAACATGCTTCGTTTATAAGATCTACAGCCGTTATTGTCATTAGGGATGTCAAGGTCTTCAGTCAAGATTTAAATGTGATTTATTTGATAATGATATAATTATAAAAAGGTAAAAGTTGTTTCTTTTGTTGGCGTTTATGTCACATACTTGAGGAACAGTGACGTGTTAGAGATTGATGGGAGTTGGAGACAAATTTCAGTGTTTTATGGTGAGAACATGGACTATTTATATAAACGGACATGTACCAAACAGGAAGTGATCATGGCCGCACTTCCTGTTCCATCGACTCTGGCTCCAGTTCACGTTCTATTGAAAAACTGAAGCTCTTTTCTGCGTAATTGCTACTCTCAAACTCATCATTTTGGCTTTAAATGTTCGTATTAACCCGCTCTACATGATCCTGGGGTTTTTATTCCGCCATTTTGTCCGTAAATCAAGTCTATGAGTGAGAAATATCGTAATTATTCAACTGTGATGTCCTTGTATTAATTGTAAACCACAGCAGGACACTATGACATCCCCAATGTAATAAAGTACATTGTAATTCGGCTACTGTTTAGTGTGACAACTTTACATACAACACATAGCGATTTTGTCGAAGAAAAAACATAAATTTGTCCATAACTGTCCATTAAAAGAGGAGATATTGTAATCCTACCTGAGATCTCCCCGATAACACCACAATATATCTGAAGACGGAGCGTTTTGGTTGTTTTTTTTTTCTCCAATATATAAAACATTCATAAGAAAATGCTACAACGAGCTCGTCCAGATCGACTCGAGTGTAAAGGAAGAAGCGCGAGCGTTTCCTGACGTCGCGGTCACAGGGGCGGGCCGCACGTCGTCTCCCTGCTGCCGCTGCTCTCCGCCGTCTGACTGGCAGCGTCTCCTCCGCTGTCCTGGTCATTGACATTCATGAGTAGTTTCTTGTTGTCATGGCGACCGCTTTTGACTTGTCCTCGTTCCTGGTAATTCTCGATAACCAGTCCACCTGTCGCGTCTTGGGGAACGCTCTTGTCAAACCTCTCATCAAAGTGTCTCGTTAAAAATCCCTCCGTTTTTTTCCTCATCGGCGCCGGTTTCTGGTCGTTGATGCCGTCGTGTTGTGATGATTTAACCGGGGCCAGACGGTTTATCCGCTGCTTGTTGCAAATGGGGATTTTATTGGCTTGGAGCGAGTGGGTGTGGCCGGAAAACCAGTCCCGCTCGAAGGCCATCCGGAGCTGGTCCACGACGGTAGAGTTGCGGTCATCGTCGACGTCCGGCTGGCTGATGACTAAACCAGCTCCGGCGTTGTGGGAAAACTCGTTACCGACCCAGTCAAGATTACCTAAAAATACACAACAAAAAAACACAGGGCATGTACTCAGCGTTTGGCTCAAGTCGTGAGGTCACCGTGTAACAGCGAGGAGACATTTATAATCACAGACAGGTGGTTAATATTTTAGAGAGTCAGAGGCTCTCCATGACCTGACAGTGCAGGAAGAAGTACTTCAGTAAAAGTACAGGTACTGGGGCAAAAAAAAGGAAAAAACAAACAAAAAAAAGATACTGGAGCAAAAAAAATAAAATAAAAAAAAAAGAAAACCCCATACTGGAGCAAAAAAAACAACAACAAAAAAAAAAAACAACATACTGGAGCAAAAAAGAAGAAAAAAAAAATACTGGAGCAAAAAAAAAAAAAAAGAAAAAAACATACTGGAGCAAAAAAAACAACAACAAAAAAAAGAACATACTGGAGCAAAAAAGAAGAAAAAAAAATACTGGAGCAAAAAAAAAAAAGAAAAGAAAAAAAACATACTGGAGCAAAAAAACAAAAACAAAAAAAAAACATACTGGAGCAAAAAAAAACAAAAAAACAAAAACAAAAACATACTGGAGCAAAAAAAAAAAGAAAAGAAAAAAAAACATACTGGAGCAAAAAAAACAAACAAAAAAACCAAAACGCAGATGGTGGAGCAAAAAAAAAAAAAAACTGATACAGGAGCAAAAGTATCACATGGAAAGATATACTTAGTAAAAATATTAAAGTATATTATATGATATACATGTATTTTAAGGTCATATAAAGCTTCAAATGTGGTGATTTTAATAAAGATTTGGGCTGAATTTTGTTCAACTGAATCAATTGTTTTTTTTCTAGCAGTTTTTATTTGTATATTTTTGTTTAGACTATGAAAATAATAAAAGTAAACCCCTCAGGCTTTTCACCAGGTAGTAGTAATAAAAAATACTTTTTTCAAAAGATGTAGTGGAGTAGAAAGTACAGATACTGCTCTCAAATGTAGTGAAGTAAAAGTAAAAAGTATCTACAGGAAAATGTACTTGGGTAAAGTACAGATACCTACAGATTCTACTTGAGTACAGTACTTTACTCCTTGTACTTCGTTATGTTCCACCTCTGTAAACTAATGACGTGTCTTTGTAAGAGAAAATATCCAGACAGAAAATCCATGTCTCATTTTCAATTTAAAACGAAAAAGTGAAAATTTGGTTTGTTTATTTGTTTTTAATTTTGTTTCAGTTTAAATTTGATCTACACTTTGAAAAACTAAGTGTTGAAATACTCGGAGTTGGAGCATGTCGTTATACTGCGTGTACCATATACTCGACCTGCAGTTTTATTTATCAAGATATGAGCTTATCCATGTTTAATCATGAAACCGAGGTGGAATGTAATGAAGTACAAGTAGTAAAGTACTGCACTTAAGCAACTATAAGTATGTATCTGTACTTAAGTAGATTTTTAGAGTGGATACTTTTTACCTTTACTTCATTACATTTGAGAGCAGGATCTGTACTTTCTACTCCACTACATGTTTTTACTCGACTGAAAAGTTAAAGTATTTTTTATTATAGTTCGAGACCTGCTGAAAAGTCTGAGGGTTTTAATTTTAACACGTTCATAATTTGAGCAAAACAAAAATAAACAAATAAAAACAGATAGAAAAATCCAGCTCAAATCTTTATCAAAATCACCACATTTGAACCTTTATAAGACTCAAACTATGCACAAAATACTTAAACTTTTCACTCTTTAAGTACATTTTCAAACGGGTATTTTAAATCTTTTACTCGTCGCTTTTTCATGTGATACTTTTACTTTTACTTATATCTGTACTTTTACTTAAATAACAAAACCGTGTACTTGTTCCACCACTGAAATAAACACACGCTCGAACTCTTGAACAAATAAACGAGTATAAATCACGTCGTTATAATTAGTCAAATGTAGAAACTCGTCGCTGAAGCCTTGACCCTTTCCACTCACCTAAATAAATGGCCCTGTCCGTCACCATAAATCGGTTGTGGTTTATGCCTTGAACGTTTCCATCTCTCAGCACTCTGGGTCTGAAGAACTTCTACACAGGAAGTAACACAGAAAAGTACATTATAAAAAGGCGACGGTGGCTCAGTTTGTCGAGCGTTTGTCCGCGGGTTTTGAAGTTTGGCGTAAAAACATGAGCGTTTACCATTTAACGTAACTCGTCAATGCAAAAACGCACAGAAAATGGAGTGAACTCACAGCTTCCAGAGAGCAGTTTGCTTGCTCCATGCACAGACTCCGCAGAGACCAGATGAAGTTGAACGTGAGCGGGTGAGTCTTTTCCCAACAGCTTATCAACAAACGGACTCGGATTTTTCTCAAGAGGAGCGCCTCGCGGATGAAGCCGTCAATCCGGGACCAATACCTTGACAGAGACGGAGATAAAGCACAAACTGTGTAAAGAAACGGGCCGAGTGGGACGTGACGGCTCCGAGTGAAGCTCATCGAGGCTAGCGGTTATAGTAGTATCATAGCAACCAAAAGAGCCAATCAGGAGCGAGGATGTTGAAGGTAACGCCCCTTTCCGTCTGCATCGCTGTTTTAAGCAGGGAGTGTCCGCTTAGAAACGCTGCTTCAGGGAAAGACGACGCCCGATTTGTCTGTTATTAATGTTCACATCTTGATTTAAAGACACAATTGCGAAATAAAAACACCAGGATCATGTAGAGGGTTAATACGAACATTTAAGACCAAAAAAGACAAGTCTGACGGCAGCAGAGACAGAGAGAAGGGACAGTAAAAAAAAAATAAAAAATGAACTCAAAATAATAAATAAAAATAAACTAAAAAAATAAGCTCAAAATAACAAAAAAACGTCAAAATAATAATAAAAATAATTAATAAATAAAAATAAACTCAAAAAATAAGCTCAAAATAACAAAAAAACGTAAAATAACAAAAAAACGTCAAAATAAAAATAAAAAATAAATAAACTAAAAAATAAGCTCAAAATAACAAAAAACTTAAAATAACAAAAAACGTCAAAATAAAAATAAAAAATAAATAAAAATAAACTAAAAAAAGCTCAAAATAACAAAAAAAAATTAAAATAACAAAAAAACTTCAAAATAATAATAATGAAAATAAATATATATATATATATATAAAAAAATGAACTCAAAATAATAAATAAAAATAAACTAAAAAAATAAGCTCAAAATAACAAAAAAAACTTAAAATAACCAAAAAACGTCAAAATAATAATAAAAATAAATAATAAATAAAAATAAACTCAAAAAATAAGCTCAAAATAACAAAAAAACGTCAAAATAAAAATAAATAAATAAAAATAAACTAAAAAAATAAGCTCAAAATAACAAAAAAAACGTCAAAATAAAAATAAATAAATAAAAATAAACTAAAAAAAATAAGCTCAAAATAACAAAAAAAAACAAACTTAAAATAACAAAAAAACCTTCAAAATAATAATAAAAATAAATATATAAATAAAAATAACAAAAAAAAAGAACCCCATGATAAAAAAAAAAAAAGACTTAAAATGCTTAAAAGACCAGAATCCTGTACGTCTGATCCCGCGATTGTTAATCATAGTTGACTTTAACGTACACACACTGTTCATTTACTGTTTAAATGTTGTTGCCTTTGTGTCTTTTTCTGTTTGTAAAGTAAAACGCTTGAAAAATAAAATCAAAAAAAGCAAAGACGACCGAACAGAAAGCACGTACCTGTTGCTGTTCATGCCAAACAGAGGAAGATAGTCCGTGATGGAGATGTAAATGAAGCGTTGTGCGTCCTGTATGACTTTGCTGATGGCCTCCAAGTCGCTGCTTCGATCTTTGGGGCTGAACGCGTCGGGTGAAGCCTGGAAATACAAGAGCACACACTGGAAATGATCATTACTGTTTCATTTTGTTTAATCCATCTGTTTTCTCAGGTCGCGGGGGCAGCAGTCTAAACAGGGACTCCCAGACTTCCCTCACCCCAGACACGTCCTCCAGCGGGACACCAAAGCGTTCCCAGGCCAGCGGGGTGGGACATGCATGATTTAGTTTTATATTTAACCACAAAAGTTCATAAAATAATATGTCAGAGCCACCTGTAGCAAATCTACACGGTCAAAACTTTAGACACACCTTCTCGATCGATGTTTTTTTCTTTATTTTTTACTACTTTTTACATTTTATACACACACAAAAAACATCAAATGTATGAAGTAACATATATGGAATTATACAGCAAAAAAATCCAAAACTGAAATAACTACTCATTTATTTTTTTTTAAATGTATTTTATATTCTAAATCTAAAAAAATACAGCCTTTGCTTTGTCGAAAAATATTTAGTTAATTTTTTTCTTTACTACATAATTCCATACATCTTGCTTCATATATTTTATTTTTTCTGTATGTATTTAAAATGTAGTAAAAATAAAAAGATAGAAAAAAGTAGTAATAAAAAAAGAAAAACAAAAAAACAAAACAAAACAAAAAACAAAAAAACAGTGTCCAAACTTTTTTTTGACTGGTTGTAAATGTTTTAAAAAGTCACAAGTTTAGACACACACCCTCCCATTCTGTTTTTCTTTTTTTTCTTTATTTTTATTACTTTTTGGCCAAGACAGTAGCACAGTTACACACACAGACATTTCAACACGTCATAAAATAGATTCTTAAAAGCAATTACAAATCATAGACTTCATTTCCAAACCTTTCAACATAGATTTAAACTGAACTATTGAAGTCAGTTCTTGTAATTTCAAGACTTTGTGCAAATTATTCCACGTTGAAGGTGCAGAATATTGAAACGCCCCTTAACCAGTCTCTGTGCGGACACTCGGGACAGAAAGAAGCTGCAGTTTTGTGATGGCAGAGCATAAAACTGCATATGGGATTATGCAGTAAAGAAAAAAACATGAAGTAACTAATATTTTTCCACAAAGCAAAGGGAGGATACTAGGATTCAAATATAAACAGAGTTATTTACCTTTATTTCTTTACCACATAATTCCATGTGTTTTACTTCATATATTTGATGTCGTGTGTGTATATAAAATGTAGAAAGTAGTAAAAAAAATAAAAAATAAAACACTGAATGAGAGTGTGTGTCCAAATGTTTCACTGCTGTTTCACTTCACATTGTGGGAGTTTGTGCGTTTGTGTTGAGTTCTAAGTGTAGACGGACAGTCCAGTCATGTGACCAGCTCCTGCAGACGTCAGACAGAACCATCACTCATCACCGGACGAGCGGAGACAACCGGAGACAACCAAAGACAACCAAAGACACAGTGTCCTGAGGAGCGGGGGCGTCGACAGGGCGGGACAAAGGGGTCTGTGGGTGACGTCACACTCACTTAGTCCACTTCTTTACACAGTCTAAGGTCGTCCCCGGGCCCCAGAGTCTCAGGCGTCCCAAAATTTGACCCTCTTCCCATTAATCTACACAAGACTTTGGCCCGTGCGAGGTTTCTTGACCCGAAATCTCTGCTGACAGGTCTGCAGAGGAGAACCGCCGCGTGAATAATGTTCCTCTGCTCCAACTTGTCAACTCTTGAAAACTTGAGCGAGTGAGTGCGCTGCATTTGTTTTTTGTTTTTTTTTATACAAACTTTGCTTACGAGCAGAGTATGGACTGATATAAATATAAACATTAGTATGCAGCAATTCTATACGATATTGGCGGATTTCAATTCATCTTTATTTCAGACTCATGGTCCATTTTTAAAAACAGACAGGGACAGTGACGATACAAACGGTAAACACCTACATTTTAAAAAGACAACCACAGCAGTGTCTCCGCATCCTGGACTGATAACGAACTGCACTGAATCTTATGCTTGTTAGTGACATTATTATTTCATTTTCTGACTTGCAAATAGAACTGTACATTGAAGTTCTTTGTCACTGCATGAGGGAACACTCTGCAAGCTGCACTAACGTCTCAGTCGCACTAGTCCATCGTGTCCTCCTCAAGAAGAGCACCCGTAAAGCGTCGTTATAACCTTTTAACCCTTTATAAGCCTTTGATTTGTAATAAATACAAATAACAACTAGGTGGAGATGGGACGAGGCACAGTTTTCACAAGACGAGACCACAGACTGTGTACGGAAGTGGATTAAGTGAGTGTGACGTTCAGCTCATCGAGGCGAATTTGGAGCAGAGTTGCATATTTGAAATGCCGACCACGAGTATCACAGCAACCAAAGAGCCAATCCAGAGCGAGGCTGTTGAAGGTAACGCCCCCTTCCCGCTCACACCGCTGGTTGAGCAGAGAGCGGGGGCTTAGCAACGCTGTCAATCAAACCTGTTGCTAACGCTAGCGGGAGTGACCTCGGGGAAAGAAGGCGCCTGATTTGTCTGTTGTTAATGTTCATATCTTGATTTACAGACACAATAGTGAAATAAAAACCCCAGGATCATGTAGAGGGTCAATACGAACATTTAAGACCAAAAAGACAAGTCTGACAGCAGCAGAGACAGAGAGGGGACAGTTTTTCAAAAAATTAACTCCAAATAAATAAATAAAAATAAACTCAAAAAATAAGCTCAAAATAACAAAAAAACCTTAAAATAACAAAAAAAAAACTTCAAAATAATAATAATAAAAATAAATATATAAATAAAAATAACATTAAATATATGAAGTAAGATATATGGAATTATGTAGCAAAAAAAATACATTAAATTGCTTTTTATATTCAAACCCTCAGAGTAGCCCCCCCCCCCCCCCCCCCTTTTTAGTAGAGCTATTTAACTTTGTTTCTTTACTTTAATTATAAATATCTGGGAACTGGCTTCATATATTTGATGTCTTCTTTCTACATTTTATGCACACACAGACGTAAAATAAATAATAATTGAGTGTGTTCAAACTTTTGACTGGCAGTGTAGGTTTAAACGAGTCCAGTCAAAAGTTTGAATACATCTCATTCATTGTGTTTTTTCTTGATTTTTACTACATTCTAGATTTTTACGTACAAACAAAGACATCAAATATATGAAGCCAGATATATGGAGATATGTAGTAAAGAAATATAAAAATATAGTAGTTATTTATCTTTCTTTACTATATAATTCCATACATCTTACTTCATATATTTGATGTCTTCTGTGTGTATATAAAATGTAGAAAGTAGTAAAAATAAATACGATCAGCAGCGGCTAGCAGTTTAGCTACGTCCATTCATATATACAGTCTATGGTTCCACTTTGTGACGTCATGAAGTGGTAGTTTTCAAGTTAACGGCTCCTTTTTTTTACATTTAGTTCAGTCGAGATTGTGCAATTCCAGAAGCTGAAACGATCCAAATGACTCTAGAAATGAAGGTGTGTGGAGTTTAAAAACACAGCGGAGCACTTCCTGTATCACCACACGATGACGTCACAAGGTGGAACGGAGCGTTTTCAGTTTGAGAGAAGAACTCAGCATGAATCTGCAGGTTTGTTTGTGTGAATGAAACAAAAAAAAACACAACTCCAGGTCCGTTTGTGACGAGGAAACGACATTAAAACGGATCAGAAACTCACAGAAACATAGGCCTGAGCTTTGGTGCTGTTCAGCGTCAGCTCCAGCGGTTGGTCTCCGTTGAAAAGGGCGAAGAGACGCTTGGACCAGAAGGTGGGGATGAAATCTTTGTACTGAAGTCCCCAGTAGAGGCTGAACACTTTGTGGAGATCCAAGGCCAAACAGCTGCAGTTGTACACCACAATACCCAGCTCCTTTCTCTAGACACAGAAAAGAAAAAAACAGCAAAACAAGGTCACGCTTATAATCTCCGCTGCCTTGGATAAAACATAACACAATGTAAAACTCAATGATTCATGGGGCTACTACATATCCAGGAAGTCCTTCATCTGTTCACTGCTTTTTTTTGTGTCGCAGTTTTAAAGAAGCATCCATCGCCACGGCAACGGCAGGGAGCGCAGCGGCACAAAAAAAAAAGGGTCTCTCCGCCGTCTCTTTTCACAAATGTCTTTTCAATCTTTCATGCGTTTGAGCCAAAGTCCCCCTCGTTTTATCCAATCGCTTCTGACTCTATTTATCAGAGACTCTGCGGATTTCACTTCGCTGGGTTCATAGCACGGACCGTGTAAAAGAAGCACGACGTCATCCGCAGCGTTCGGCTTCAGTCAATTGAAGCTCGTCGAGGCCAGCGGTTATAGCGGCGGATTTGGGGACGAGTTGCGTATTAGGAAAACACGACCGCGAGTATCATAGCAACCAAAGAGCCAATCCGGAGCGAGGATGTTGACGGAAACTCCCTTCCCGTCTGCACCGCTGGTTTAGGAGCAGACGCTTAGCAACGCTGTCAATCAAACCTGTTGCTAACGCGAGCGGGAGCGACCTCAGGGGAAAAAAGGCGTCTAATTTGGTTGTTATTACTGTTCATATCTTGATTTACGGACACGAGAGCGAAATAAAAACACCAGGATCATGTAGAGCGGGTTAATACGAACATTTAAAACCAAAATGAGTCACTTCCTGTTTGGAACGCAGCAATTAGCAGGTTAGCTATGTCCATTTATATGTACAGGGACGCATTGCAACTTCATTTAAAAGTATTTACAGCTTCATTTCAAACGCCCAAAATAACACCACTTAATGGAAGCGAATTACGTTTTTACTTTTTACAGTTCTATTGCAAAAACAGACATCTTCGTTTTGAGAAATTGCCAAAAAGTGTTTTTCTTTTTGTTACCGTCTTCTACAGATATTATCAACGACAATAATGTACAGTGGATTTTATCAAGGAGAGACGATAGAGTTATATTTTGAGAGCAGTAAAATACATTTGGCTTTTAAAAACTTTAGAGCAGGGGTCGGGAACCTTTTTAGTCGAGAAAGCCAAAAAAAGTCACATATTTTAAAATGTATTTCCGTGAGAGCCATACAATATTTTTTTAAACTCTGAATACAACGAAATGTGTGAATTTTTAAACAAGACCAACAATTTTAGAGAATAAGAAGTCTCTGAATGTATTGTTAATATTTTTTTTAATAACATCTGTGGGAGTTTGGTAATTTCAGAGTGTTAATATTTTAATGTTAATAAATGATGTTTTGTGTTAATATTTGATTTTTATGTATAAGCTGCACTGGTTTTATTGCATTAATGTTGATTTTGGAAAATATCTTAGGATTGTCATTATTGAAGTTTTACGTTAATATGTTACCGTCAGTTTAAGAGCGATGGCGGCGCGAGGGAAAACAGCACGCGCCGTGAGAACGTGTGAGGCAGCGCATAAAGACGGAGCCAAATGGGTTTCTTACCGTAGTATTGTTTATTTTTCAGAATTACTTGACTTGATTACTTCTGTATTTATGTAAAATTTATTCATTACTTATTGTGTTAACAAATGTCGGCTGAGATTAATCTGAGAGCCACATGCAGTCGTCAAAAGAGCCATAGTTTCCTGACCCCTGCTATAGAGAGTAAACTATAAGCCTCTGATGACTTTTTCAAATGGCTCTTAATCTGTTTTTGCAAATGAGCTTTTCATTTGTGTTTTATAGTGGAGTCATAGAAATAGAATAATACTGTAAAAAGGGTTATATTAAAGGTCCTATATCACACAAAATGGACTCTTATGAGGTTTAAGCCATGTTATAATATTATTACCTCCTCAAAAACAGACCTGGAGTTGTGTTTTGTTTCATTCACACATGCTCTGTTCCACCTTGTGATGTCATGAAGTGGTACTTTTCAAGTTAACAGCTCCTTTTTTACCTTTAGTTCAGTAGATCGGCAATTCCAGGAGCTGAAATCATCCAAATAATTCAAGAAATGAAGGTGTGTGGAGTTTAAAAACACAGCGGAGCACTTCCTGTAGCGCCACACGATGACATCACAAGGTGGAATGGAGCGTTTTCAGTTTGAGAGAAGAACTCAGCGTAAATCTGCAGGTTTGTGTGTTAAATGTTTGTGAATGAAACAAAAAAACACACAACTCCAGGTCTGTTTGTGACGAGGAAACAACATAAGAACATAGATCAAAACAGAGTAATATGAGCCCTTTAAAGTTCTGTAATATACAACTGAAAAAACAAATTTAAACTGAAAAGAGTACGGTGATGGAAGTCTATGGTCTAAAGGTTTACTTAAAAAAAATGGTAAATAAGAATTAAATAAAAATGTAGAGTACAGAGTCACATCTGTTATTATTGTGAGTAGAAATCGGCCGATATGTTTGGGTTTTTTTTCATGGCTGACGCTGATACCGATTGTTTAGAATCCAGAGAAACTGACGGCTGATGTGCTCTGCTGATATTTTTGGGCAAATATACAGGACATATTTAGATTATCTCCCTCAAAGTAAATCATTTTTCATTCATTACAAACTCCCCCACAGCCCTGCTTCACTACAAACCGGACTAGTCACACTAAACGGCTCAAATGAAGCTTTAAAATGAAGCACACGTCAAATATCGGCCTCTGCTATGAATTTAAATAAGATCTATTCTGCAAAATGGACCTTTCAGAGCTTTTAACCATGAGATAGTCGTTTCCTTGTCATTTACGTTGTATTTAGAGAGACTTTTGCTGATTGACCCCGTTTTACACGCCCACTGCACTCTACTTACTTTTACCTACGTTCACCAGTTTTATTTTCTTAATTGATGATACTCGTAGTCATTTTGCTCCAAATAATAAAACCCAAAAGTAAAATCTGTCAACTGGACCAAAAAGTTGTAGGAGTGAGGACCGCAGACTGTGGTCCTGAGCGGCTCTTGCGATGGTGTTGGTTCATTCTCTTATGAAATGGCTGTTTAGTTTCTCAATTATAACACTCACTGCACTCTTAACTACACCGAATGGAGTAGACGCATTACTTTGCTCGTGGCTCGGGGGTTTTGTCCTTTGACTGACCCAGTTTTTGTCTTTAAGCGTTTATTTTTGAGTTTGAAATAAACCGGAATCTCAAACTGTCTGAAAATTCTCTCGAGCTTTTCAGACACACCCGCTATGTAAGGAATAGTTACACATTTCCTTCTAGGTTTTAATTCCCTGTTGTCCTTACAAATAAAAAAAATAAAAAAAGTGCTGCTCAAGTGCGATGTGCAGCTGTCCATAGGGGGCGCCAACAGCTACACGGCGCTTTGCTTTAATGACTTTTAAGGCGACGTCAGCTCCCATTGGACGCCGCAGTTTTCTAACACTGAACTCAGCGGATTTGCTTCTTTTTTTAAGTCGTTTTAGATGAATATTGTGATTTAAAATGTTCAAATTATAACATAACGATCCACGAGTGTCAGAGATTATAACTATAGAGACAAAACGCAATACGTCTTCTACAAGGTTGATAGCCGATACGCTAAAAAGTGCAAATATCCGTCTCTCAAATTGTGAATCCGTCCATGAAAAGCTCTGTATAAATAACTTTACCGACTCACTTACAGCTCACAACAGTATTGAATAGCTCTGGAGAGGTTTCTAAGCGTGTATAGCTCATAAAAGGAGGACATCTGATACCGTGGCCAGTGATCTCCAGTCCATGCTCGCGCTGCCAATGTAAAAGTGCTTGTTGTCGACGACCCAGAAGGACGAGTGAAGGTGCCCCTTGGTGAGCGCCGTCATGTTCAAATAGTGGACTTCAGCATCTGTAAATGCGGAAGGGAAAAACACGTTCAACCGCGAGATCACATCTGTGACGGGAATATCAGGAGACGGAGATGGAAGGAACAGATCTGAACAAGGAGCACTCACATTTAGTACCCAGGGATATCAGCTCACTCGATTCAGTCATCCCGCTGGAAATCCTCAGATGGATTCCTTTGGCTCTGAGGCCCTGAAGTCTGGACAGTAGAGCTCGTCCCTGAGATAAAGTGGAAGAGAAGCGAGGTTAGAGTGGAAAAATTAACAAAAATTGAACACAAAACTGACTCTCGTGAGCGTTAAGTCATGTTATAATGTTGTTACTACATCAAAAACAGACCTGGAGTTGTGTTTTGTTTCATTCACATGTTTAAGTATGTGACAAAGTGGGGCCTTTGTCCCTTTTTAATGTTACCATTTTGTTTGTTCACACTTTCACATGGTCATTTTCAATAATTTTCCAATACAAAACTAAATAGAACTATCCCGGGTTTGTTTAGTTTAGTTTTTCAATTAGTTAAATCACCACACACTTGTTCATTTAAACATATTTTATTTAGTTAAATGTGTCAATTCAGTTTAATACATCAATCCACTTACCTGCATCTCCACATGGTCCAGACAAAGAGGGGGCGTGTCCTATGTCGGCCATTTTTATAGGCCTGGGTGTGGTCGTGGGCCGGACCATGTGGAGGGAGAACTGGTTTAAGTTTGTTTATTTCTTTGTGTTAATGTCTTATGTTTTTTGTTTGAATGTTTTAAGTGTTTATAGTTATTTTGTTAAACACTTTAGTTAAGGGACTTAGGCCTGAGAGATGGTTTTATATTTAAGATTCTGCTCATGTTACACCCACAGCCCCTGGGGAGGAGATGGAGTGGACCAGGGGGAGGAGCTTCAGGTGCAGGAGGGTATTTGAGCAGGGCTAATTAGACAGAGACATCAGTGTAGCCAGGGCACACGTGGCTTTTTCCTTTAGTTGTTTAAGTTCTGTTGCTTAGTTTTATTGAGCACCGTTCATTTTTGTAAATATGTATTTTTTTTTTTGTTCACGGGGGACCACAACGCTGATAATAAATCTTGTCTAATGGGACTTTTTTTTTTGAGTCTGCCTCCTACTTGATTTACCATTTCTCAGCGAATTCAGTTCAAAGTTCTTCTCATCACTTTCAAAGCTCTCCACAACCTGGCCCCCTCCTATCTCACAGATCTGCTCCATCACCACACTCCCTCTCGCTCCCTCCGCTCCTCAAACGCAAACCTCCTCTCCCTCCCCTGTAGGACCAAGCTCCGTACCTGGGGAGACAGAGCCTTCTCCATCGCTGCCCCCACCCTCTGGAACACTCCACCGCAACAACTCCGGGACTGCACTGACCTCACCACCTTCAGAAAACACCTAAAGCCTCACCTGTTTAAAGCTGCTTTTAATCTTTAATTATTATGAGTGTTGATTTTAAATGTTTGTATATTTGTATTTCTTTTTACAATTGTTCTTCTATGTAAAGTGTCTTTGAGCATCTTGAAAAGCGCTATATAAATAAAATGTATTATTATTATTACTATTATTAACAAACAAAATGGTAATATTAAAAAGGGACAAAGGCCCACTTTGTCACACTGAACATGAGCGTTTCCTTAAAGCGCTTTGAGCCTTGAAACTGGAAAAGCTCTAGACAAATTGTGACCATTTACCAAGTGTCACTATTAGAGCAAAAACAACCCATAGGAACCAATCTGTGTATGAATCCGTTCTAAGTTTAGAAGGAGGAAAAGTTCACGAGCTGATGGGAAAACTTCGGACAGCCATTCAAACTAAAAGTGCTGACACGAAGCACTGCAAAAGTACTTCAGTTTCCCCTCGGAGAACTTCATCTGTGGCTCAATTACAGCGGCCCGTAAGAGGACATAACTATTTTAACCGTTCCTCCGCTCACGATGAACGCTGCGTGGAACCCGTGTGAGCTGATGTCCACTTTGGCATCTGTTCAGGACGTACCGGAGCACAGAGGCATCTAAAAGAACCTATTACTTTTCAATCAGCGGTCCCCGGGTTTCATTACGTCTGACACTAAAAACACTTAATTGTGAGGATGAGTGCGCGGACCGCCAAAGCTGCAGGCGAAGCAAACGGTCTAGTTCACTCAAAAAAAACCTCGTCAGCATACTTTTGTAATTTGAAACATGAATTAATTCGTTTTTTTCATCACTCGAATGCACCCGGTTTTGTTTGGGTTGCACAAACAAACGCGAGGTTATTTGGCAGACCTTTAAACCAGATGCCCTTCTTTTGTAAACTGCCACGTTGCTGTGACTGGAGTGGGCTCTGTGGATTTGGAGCCTTACGCAACGGCTATTTTCTATTGAACGCAAAACAAACGCACCATTATTGTCCTAATATATTCATTATTTCATTACATAAACTGTATAAAAAAGTGTGTCCGGCTCCAGTCGAATGAAGCTAATCGAAGCTAGCAGTTATAGCGGCTAATTTAGAGCAGAGTTCTATATTTGGAATTCCGACCGCGAGTTTCATAGCGACCAAAGAGCCAATCCGGAGCGAGGATGTTGAAGGTAACGCCTCTTCCCACTCACACCGCTGGTTTAGCAGGGAGCGGGCGCTTAGCAACGCTGTCAATCAAACCTGTTGCTTACGCTAACGGGAGTGACTTCGGGGAAAGAAGGCGCCTGATTTGTCTGTTATTAACGTTCATATCTTGATTTACGGACACAATAGTGAAATAAAAACACCAGGATCATGTAGAGTGGGACATTTTTAGATCAAAATGACGAGTCTGACAGCAGCAGTTAGAGATTTGGAACGTGGTAGCTCGCAGGTTAGCCATGTCCATTTATATAACCCTCTGATGCATGAATTATGAAAGCCTTGGTCAAGATTTTTTTCTGAAGTGTTTTTATTCTTCTCAGGACATGAAACAACATTGTGAACTGCCTGTAAAAATGAATTAACTTGGTGCAATGTTTAGGCCTGCATAAGAAAACCAATCAGACTTACTTGCAGTTACACCAACTGACCACTGAACTGACCTCAATGGAGTGTGGCAGCAGAGAGCACTGTAGAGGCTGATGTGCAGCTCCACCATTTAAACCAATGCATTAAAGAGAAAGTTATGTTTTACTAACTGTCCACTGCAGTGACCACTATGCACCAGAGGGATAAACAGTTTATTGTACAAAAGCAAAACAACAGGTCATGTCTATGTTACAAGATGAACCAGATTAACCAAGAGGCAGTCTCTCTCATTTTAAAACGTTCATGTAACGGTTGCGAACCTTTCGTCAGTCCACATACAAATGACAGAACATTCCTGATCTCCGCACCTTAGACTCTCTTCCACTCTTCAAATCCAGACTCAAAACTCACCTGTTCAGACTGTCCTGTCTCTTGTAACCAATCACACGTCTTTTATCAATCAGTTTTTTGTCATGTTTTATTGTATTTGTATGTTTTTATCTAATTTTTACTTTGTTCAGTGTCCTTGAGTGTTTTGAAAGGCGCTTGTAAATAAAATGCATTATTATTATTATTATTATTATTATTATTATTATTATTATTATTATTACTAACATAGGATGGCGTCACTCTGCTTTATTCCCTCTGTGAAGTGAAGCTACCAAAATAAAATGCAAGGGAGCAAAACGTACTTCCAGTTTTTCAAAATAAAAATGCCAAAATGATAAAATTCACATATAAATTGAAAAGAAACATAATGCACAAATAGGAAATAATAATAAGTGCGTTTTTAACTCCGTTACACTCACCAACGCAAAAAAACCCAAACGTGTCTATAACCTGATTTGTCCCGTATATACTGTCCATGTGTCGCTGTGGTTCAAACGACCTCACAGTTTTCTATAGCCCGTAATATTTAAAATCGATGGGGCGGCAAATAAAATTAATTTGATTTCTGGTGTAACACAGATGCCGTGTCCCAGTTCCATGGTCGCACACTTCGCCGGGTGCATTTGAACGGCATTTACGTCACTTCCGGCGTGACAAGGCCTGTCCGATTTCATGCAACCGACGAATGTGTCCTGACAAATGTGCCCTGCGTTTCCATGGATAACGCCCGTGAACGAAGCGTGCGTTCAAGCAGACTTCGTGCAATTCTATTTACAGTACCGTCATGCACCGCTTGTCACTTCTTCTACAGGAGAAAATGGGATCAGCGGTCGTCGCGGTTGCTAGGCGATGTAACGTAAATGCACACACAGTGGTTGATGTACGCTTCGTGGTGTCGGCCTGTCCCATTTCGCCACGGTCTTTGCGTGTTTGGGGGCGCACCCTTCGTCGGCCGGGCCCTTCGAAACTCTAATTCACACTGGGCCAAAATTCAAAACTGAGACAAATTCACGGCCAAACTGAACACCGTAAATTTTGGACTCTAGAGCGCACCTGAATATAAGCCGCACCAGCTAAATTTGAAAAGAAAATCTATTTTGTACATATATAAGCCGCACCTTAATATAAGCCGCAGGTTTTTGTGTTGTAACGTGTGATATTTACACAGAAAGGTTTTTTTAGTTTTAATTTAGGAACTTTTTTAATTTATAACTTTTTTTTTTTTAATTGTGTCTGAAAAACATCAGTTCATAATCTTTCCCCATGTCTCACTTTTGCATTTACTGTCAGAGCGCCCCCCAGTGGCCGTTAGGCAGTAAAAATCTATAAATTAGCCGCACTGTTGTATAAGCCACAGGGTTCAAAGCGTAAGGAAAAAAGTAGCGGCTTATAGTCAGAAATTTACGGTACCTTTTTTATACAGAAACAAACTTTAGAACAACTCAAGCTTGATATTACAAACAGAGAGGAATAAAAATTGAAATAAAAGACACATCAGTAGTATTAATTTCTTATTTAAATACATAAAATAAATGATGTCTCTCTGTAGCAATTAATTTGGCCCAGGTGACTAGTAGCTTTGTTGCTAATCAGTCAACAGAAAAGGAGGGGCATATACCGGTCTCTATTACACACCAGCGTACTAGCAAAGCATTCTGGGATTTGTAGTATTAGTGGTACATGTGCTATATACCGGCGGCCCAGCTCTAATGAACATTTTGTACGATCTCACGGGCCGAATATAATTACACCGCGGGCCAGATGAGTTTGACATACGAGTTCTAGGGTGGAATCACTAACAAAAATGATCAGATTCATGTATAGATTTGTAGTTATTTGTATGTATGTGTGGACATGTATTTGTATATACGTGTATGTATATAAATATGTAAACGTATATATGCGTATGTGTAGGTGCAGGTATTCTGTTTTTTTTTTTTTTTCTTCATTTATTTATTTATTTATTTTTATTTGATTTTATTTATTTTTTTACTTTAAACTTAAAACATATTTATTCAGACTGGCTTTCAACACTTAGTAATGTTGTGACACGTTATCATTATTTATAATTTGTTGTATTAATGTATTTTATTCTATTTTATTCTCCTATTTTTACTGTTTTAGTTTGATTTTAACTTGTTTTAATTTGATTTTACTGGAAAGCACTTTGGTCACCTTGAGTGTTGTAAAGTGCTCTATAAATAAATGTTGATTGATTGACTGATTGATTGACTTTAAAAAAAAAAATTATCATCTTGTTCTATTGTTCAAAAACACAATAAAAAGAGTTAAAAAAAAAAGAAAAAAAAGAAAGAAATGACCAGATTCAACATTTGCACATTCACTTTTATCATATTTCATAACAAAATCCGGTGTAATCGATAGGGGAAACTGGCTCTTGCCCCGTTTGTGAGACTAAGACATCATCACATTCTTGAATCTGAAAATCACCAACGCCACGACGTACCGGTCTGGTGCTTTTGTACGGTTAGTTACCTGTCTGGCAGCTGGCTGAAAGCTGGACTCATAATCGGAGGAGTTTAGGAGCCAGAGCGGTGAGACGATTTCCACCACTCGCAGAGCCCGGTCCAGGAGGCTGTAGAGACCCTGGGACAGAGGCAGGTGGGACGTGCTGTTGTCTCCAAACGGGACGTCATCTGGAATGTTTTCTACCAACACCGCTCTGGAAAACAAACAGAAAAAATGTCACACGCTGCGATGTATCTGAAAATAGCCCTTCATTTTGAACACAGTTACGCTTGAATGATGATGAGCTCGGTGTTGTTGTATGAAGGTTATTCTGCTAATGCCCTCGCCAAGGTTTATTGCAACCTGGAGTCCAATTCTCCCACATCTCTGGATCATTAGCTTACTATAATGAGATAACAAACTATTCTAGGTCTCAGCGTGTGGATAGATTCCTCCATTACGTCGTGTACAGGCTGATGTGGGTGCAATATGCAGTAGGGACGCAACGATACCACTTTAATTTTGAGTGCGCACCGATATTATTTATTTATTTATTTATTTATATATTTATTTGACAGGGACAATGCAATCTGACATAGTTACAACATGAACATTGCAGCTGATGTGATGCATATAGAGTTTGTAGCAAAAGCTAATTCTCAACTCCCGTCCCTGGTTGAGCTTCTCCACAATTCACCAATATGCAAAATATATTAAAACACCTGCCCCTTAAAATAGATACATCAGTGCACAAAAATACATTCAACACTCACACGTTCTCTCTCTCTCTGTCATACTGCCTATTTACAAGTGGGTACAGTTTTGACTCATTTTCAGCCATTTCTTAACCCTAGAGGTGAACATTTTCAACTCAGAAATGTTTTTTATTTCAGTGGGCAGTGAGTTCCACAGTTTGCAGCTCTGATATGAAAAGGCGGACTGTCCAAAAGAGGTTCTGCGTTGTGGGATTGTACAGTTCTTGTTTATGGTGCCTCTTGTCACTCTGGTGCTGTTTAATCTTTGTATAAATGTACTGAGTGGTTCTGGGGCCAAGTTATAAATACACTTAAAACATAATTTAAGAAAACATAAACTAGTAAAACTTTCAAAACTTAATAGATTATATTTTTCAACTTTAGTGGTAAATCTTATCAATTCTGCTTCAAAAACAGCCATTTACAGCCTTTTAATTATTGGACAATTTGTTGTTTTTCTTGCAGACTAACTTTTGCATACTTAGCTCCGTGTTTGGTGTCAAAATGTCCACGTCCTTTCATACCTACAATTTTCCTCTTCATGAACATTTTGTGATGATTATTTACAAATATTTCTCAGTTCCACTTGCTGGGAAAATCTCAGTTTATTGTCAGTGCACACGTTAAAGCAGCATAAACTTATTTTAAAATGACAGTCATGCCTTTTAATTTACCTTCTCGCGGGCCACATAAAATGACGTGGCGGGCCGCATTTGGCCCCCGGGCCTTGAGTTTGACACATGTTTTTTTTATTATAGCCACTTTTTCTACTGATATCACTGTAGTTAGGTATAATTCCAGCATAATTTATTTAACTAAACGCCTGGCTTTAATATTTACCACGTTTTTGCCGACTGCGCTTCGAGCTAACTGCTAACGAGCGAACGAGCTAACTGCTAATGAGCCACTGTTCGCATAACGGTGAGTCTTGTCTTACTTTTACCACAGCCACACTTTTTTTTACCAATATAGACATGCTTTTAAAAGTTCTGAACTCGCAATAACAGTTACGATTCGTGCACAAGGAAGTAATCGTCAGCCGCACGTAGCATCGTAAACACAAACACTGCGCTGACATCCTTTGCGAACTATAAAAACCTTTGCGAGTCCCGAGTATTTTTAAACCTCATGTGATTAAAGCCGAGTTTAATGTGCAGAAAGTCAAGTGTTTCTCAAAGCTCGCGGATCTAATGAGAGATGAACGACAAAAAAGACGCAGCAGTTACAGCGGTATCGGCTCTTTGTTTCGGCAGCCCATTGACGAGTACGAGTACGGGCATCTGGTATCAAAACTGATACCCGATACTGGTCGATATGTTTCAAATAGGAAGTGAGCTTGGGCGCACTTCCAGCTCCATCGACTCCAGTTCACTTTCTATTGAATTTCTATCTCGCTGTAACTGCTGCTGTCATGGTTTTGGTCTTAAAATGTTCGTATTATTTTTATTTCACTATTGTGTCCATAAATCGAGACATGAACGTTAAAACACACACGCGCGCACACACACACACTGGGGGACCATATAAAAGCTATCGACCTGCACATCTCAGGACGTTCTTTCTTTCATTCCCCGAGAGTCCGTTGCTTCGTTGCTCCTTTTACTCGTGTAGAACTCATTAAAAACTCGTCTGACTTTACGTTTCAGTCTCTTGTTCCTCTTTGACACTTACGCCAGAAACGGAAACGCTGAAAACGCTTAAACCAGAAATCAAGCACGTTCTTTCCCTAAGATTTCTCCCGCTAGCGTTAGCAACAGGTTTGATTGACACCGTTGCTAAGCGCCTGCCAGCTTCAACAGCCTCTCTCTGGATTGGCTCTTTTGTTGCTACGATACTCGCTGTCAGAATATCCCAAATACGCAACTCGGCCTCCAGATTCGCCGCTATAACCGCTAGCCTCGATTAGCGTCATTTGCCTGGAGCTGAACGCTGTGGTGACGTCACACTCCCTCAGTCCGCTTCTTCCCACAGTTTACGTTTGAGGCTAAATTACAGCGAGTGAGAGGCAGCAGATAGCGGAGTCCGTTTTTGCTGTCTCCTATAGATGCTACACGTTCTTGCTATCACATGATGAGTTTAATGTGATCCTCAGCAGTCTCCAGCGCAGTAGTTGCAGTGCATAGCGTAGAGTGTAATTACAAACTCGGTCTTCATGTCGAATTTGCTCATGCAGTTGAAAAGTGAGCACGTTCTCCCGGTTCTGTTTCTACTTTATCAAAGATGTTTAGCCTTTAAACCTGCCCCTGTTTCTTGTAAATCTGCTGCCGATGTAAATAATATAAATATCTGAACAAGCAGCTCTGCAAGTTTTAGTTTCTTACTTTCTTTCGACACTCAAGACACCAAATAATCATTACAAGGATCCAACCGAACACGTTTTTGTCATGTGTTTTGTGATTTCCTCTTTAAAATTCCCATATTACGCTTTTTTTCTGATCTGTTCTAATGTTGTTTTCTCATCACAAACAGACCCGGAGTTGTGTTTTTTTTGTTTCATTTGCACATGTTTAACGCACAAACCCTGCATATTTAAGCTTCTAGTTCTTCTCTCAGACAGAAAATGCTCTGTTCCACCTTGTGATGTCATCGTGTGGTGATACAGGAAGTGCTCCACTGTGTTTTTAAACTCCACACACCTTCATTTCTAGAATCATTTCAGTCCTGGAATTGACGATATTGTGATTTTAATGGCTTTTTGTGTAAGAATTATGCTGTACAGTGTTCCCTCGTTTTTCGCGGTGGTCACGTTCTAAAAATAACCCACAATAAGCGAAATCCGCAAAGTATCAGCTTTATTTTTTACATTATTCTCTATGTTTTTGTCTGTAAAACCCCTCACCACACACTTTATACACTTTTCTCACACAGGCGTTAACATTTTCTCACATTTCTCTCTCGTTTAAACTCTCTCAAAGTTCAAACCTTCGTAGGCGTCTTTGTCGGTGCAGAACGTTTCATCGACATTGTGGGTTTTGTCGGGGAGAAAACGAATCGCAAACGTACAGCACTTCAGAGTCACACTGAGATCCAACGTTTATGCAAATTTGTCTGAACACATTCTGTACTGGACAGGAGACACGGCACGGAGGAGACTGATGGACAATGGTCTACAGTCCAACAGCCAATCAGGACGCACGACACAATGGTCTACAGTCCAACAGCCAATCAGGACGCAGAACACGATGCACGCTCATACACTGTAAAAAAAGCATGTGAAATTTGTGTTACTTCTCATGTCTAAAAGTTGGGACTGTATCCATCGCACAAACATTTCCCACTCCCCGTTGTGGGCAGGAAATTGATTTAACAAGCGCCTAAGTCAGTCCAGTCATATAAAACAATGAGAACGGGAGGATTTGTCATGTCAGATGCTCAGCGGGGGTGAACGGCGGGCACAGTTGTTGGCGCCACCTCGTCTGGATTAAGGGAAGCGCTGTCATAGAAACAGAGCCGACCCTGCCTTAAGCGATTCACACGAGGGCGTCGGACCAGGGGAGATCAGGGTATACTGAATACATCACTGTCCTGTGCGGTTTAAGCTGACGCGAGCTCATAACCAGAGAGAAGGGAAAGACGTTTGTCACCGCCGGAGGAAAAAAGTATAAGCGAAAGTAAATGGTAATGTTTTAATATAGTACTTTTCCGTGACTCAAGTGACTAAAAAGCGCTTTAAATCAAGGAAGTACACACCCATTCACACACACACTAATGTACGCAAACACTGGGGGTGAATGGGGGGGGTTAAGTGTCTTGCCCAATGACGCAACGGCTGGAATTGCACCGCCAACCTGTGAGTCAGTGGATCTGATCACGCAAACCAACGATGTTTATGTCGAGAGCGGGATTTGAACCGGCAATCTTCACATCAACGGGCAAACGACTGAGCTACCGTCACGTTCAACTGATACTTTGCTGGGGATATTCCACGTGTATCTCTATGGTGGAATGTTCGGCGGTTACCGTGGTGACACAACGCTCAGATTAGGAAACGCTGACAATAACATTTTAACGCTTTAAGGACCAAGCGCATTATAGACCGGTTTAAAAATCATGTTAAATGAAGTATCAGCCTCTACTTTTGCATTTTTTCACACAACTTCCTGTATTTTACGCCTCTATCCATCCATAGTTTTCCTTCGACGCATCAAATAAACGAACTGGGCGGCACCTGCGTTCTGATTGGTCGTCTTCGAGGGCGACGTAAGCACATTACCGTAATGACAGTAACATATTTAAAGGGCCCCATGCCTCTGCTTTGAGACGCTGTTTGAATTTACATGATGCACGATTGGTTGCGGAGTTACGGTAATGAAAAGTCCGCAACCGCGCTCGACCGGTGATGATAGCGTCCGCCGCAATAATGTTAAGAAAAAAACTGAAAAATAGATTTAAATAACACATTTTCAGAAGCCTGGGATCAATCCAAGCGTTCACGGCCCTGTTTAAGAGTGTAATTTTCAACAAAAATGTGAGTGTGAGCAACTGAAAAACTGTTGGCTAATGCTAGCTAGCTTGAAACTACAATTTTATGTGTGACAGACTTGTTTAACAGCACAAAAAATACAAAATTGACGTAAACAGCACATTTTCAGGAGCCTGGGGTCAGTCCGAGCGTTCATGGTTTGATTTACAACAAAAATATGAGAGTGACTAACTGAAAAACTGTTGGCTAATGCTAGCTAGCTTGTGACGTTAATATTATTTGAGAGGGACTTGCTTAACTGCACAAATCCACTACTGTAGCTCCAACTAAACCAGCTCGTCATGGTCAGATTGTGTTAAAATACACCTCAGATTAAAGTCTAACAAGCCTCAGACAGAGCAGTGCCCACAGTTAGCATCACGCCCACAGTGAATATTGATGATTTTTGCATCTGCATCACAGATTCAACATTTTCTCTCAGGGCCCAGAGCAAAAAAAGAAGCTAAAAAGAAAAAGGAGCTAAAAAGAAATAGGAATGAGAGAGTGGAGTGATGTGTTTGTGTGCGATGTGTGTGGGGTCGGCGCCGGCGCTCATCGTAAATAAACCTCCATAGACTCGGGCGGCTGATGTATGTGCGCACTCGTTCTTCTATGACTCAGGAGGAGCTGCACCAAAAAGGCTATGGCGTGATTCACATTAATGAGAGGACCAGTGTGGGAGTGCAAACCTCACCAGATGAAATATGAAAACTCGCAAATCCAGACCAGTCTCTGTCTGTGTGGGTTTTATACAGATTAATGTGAGTCTGGTCCAGTCGTGGTCAAACGTAATCGTCCAATCAGGTCCGTTTATCTCAGTGACGCGTGTGAAACGAAGGAGCTCATTGGTCGACTCATTTCTCTCACCTCAGATCAACAGAATTCAGACTTCGCTCCTTGATTCTACAGAAATCAGCCGTGTTTTTCAGCCTCTTGTGATATTTTTTTCCTCTATTTTTCCCCATTAAGGACAGACCGTGCTCATCCCTGATTGGCTAATGCACCTGTCGATCACACCCATCTGAAAACAAAGATTCACCGATGACCAGACTCACATCTTCATAAAGTATTGAAGAAATACAATACAAAATCCTGCTCAGATTCATTTTTAATTAAGAATGAGACATAAACCAGATGAAACACAGAAGCCGTTTTGTGCTGTTTGTTTGCACGTTTTTGTATTTCTGTATCAGTATCACGGACATTTGCCGGAATACGCAAGGACTGGGAGCACTTTTATGTTGTTTTCCAGTTGCCAAACATGAATCGATACTAAAACTAGCATCATTTGCGGACAGGGGGCGCTCTGGGACAGTTCTGCGTTTACTTGTTTTCCATGAATGTTGGTTTATGTGTTTGTTATGGACCAATGTCTGTTTCTCTTCTGGATTTTTTTTTAACTTTCTGTTGGTTAAATTGATCTTATTGAGCCCTAAGAGGCGACTGCTGCTAGTTTTAGAATAGAATAGTGTCAATATTTATCAAAACTAATAAGACTGGGATCCAAAATGTACACTTCTTTGATACTTCTTCAGTATTTCAAATCTTTAATAGATGTGGGTCTGGTACAGGCGTGATTGACAGGTGGATTAGCCAATCAGGGACATGCATCAGCCATCAGCAATCAAGCCTCCACCTCTGGACCACAAAGCGACTGAGGATTTGTGCGTCGGTGTATCCTCAGTCTGTTTTTTGCTTATGTTCGAAGTACTTAGTTTGTTTTTCTCGTTTTTTTTTGGCAGATCCCGTTTCTTGGACCCACCTTGCACCTCCGCCTCTGACCCAGCTTCCTCCATCCAGCGTTCACATCCTCTTGATCGTAATAAACTCTGTTAAACCTTTACGCCGAGTCTGTATCTTTGATCTCGTAGACGTGACGACAATATGGAAAAAAAAATCAAGGAAAAAAATGTCAAAGCAGGCGGAAAAATATGGCGGATTTCTGCAGAATCGATGAGAAAAGCTTAAATTCTGTTGATCTGAGGTGAGAGAAATGTGATTTTATTTGCAAATTAGAGGCAACCAATGAGCTCCTTTGTTTCAAGTGTCACTGAAATACACAGATCTGATTGGACGATCACGTTTGACTGATATAAATGCGTCTAAAACATACAGAGAGTGAGAGAAATGTACAAACAAAACACTACTGAAAGAATAAACTACTGTTATTTTGTGTAGAAAGTAACATCTGCTGTTCTACTGTCTAAAAAGAGGCATGTTTTAATGATGAATGATTGTTTTATTAACTTTCAAACTAGATTTTTAATTCCAAGTATCATAAAAACAACATATTTTTATTCTGTGTCCACAACCCGTAGTGAATAGTTTGAATCTTTAGCCTGATCATCATCTCATCTATTCAAAAAACATCTCGTCTCTGATTAAATAATGAATTCAGCTGCACCTTGTAATAAAAAAAATCCTCCAAAAGCAAAACCCCGCGTGAACACTCCACACAAACAGGACTAAAGTGAGCAGAGTGATAATAAACTGGCATCATGTTGAGATACAAAACGCCAAGTCTAAACTCTTGGCTAAAATAAAGCAGAGTCAGCGTTTGGAGAGAGTCCAAGGGTCAAACTGTAGGACTCAACCAGCAGAAGATCCAGAACCGCTCATGTCCCTTATGCAAAGTCCAATCACCTTTCAACCTTAGGAAAGCAGAACTAGCATACAAATGAACGCAGGCGTATTCTGCAAAATTGACTTTTCAAAACTTTATTAACCGTGTTGTAGTTGTTCCTTCACCGTTTAGTCGCTGGTGCATCTTTAATCGTTTATTTACAAGACGCCTTTTTGAAGATTAACCTCCGTTTTCACCTCCCACTGTGACGCACGCACTTCGTTCTCCAGTTTTATTTTCTTAAATCGGTGATACTCGTAGGATTGAGCAGCGTCGCGTCGTCATTTTAGTACAAATTAATCCATCGGAAGGGCCAAAACTAATAACGTTTACAGCGACATCAGCTCCCGTTGGGCACCACGGACTTGCTTCTTGGGAGTTATTCTTCTTCTTATTAAGTCGTTTTAGATGAATATTGTGATTTAAAATGTGCAAATTATAACAGAATTTGCAGATTCACAGGTCGGTTCATTGGGGAAGACCACTACAGGTCCCAACATCCTTGTCAAAATACTTAATAATCTGCAAAATCCATTCAAATGTGGTGCGTTCCTAGAGACTCAAGAGGAACTTTAGCATTTTGACTTTTTGTTTACAGTGGTCTCTCCTTTATCGTGGGGGTTACGCTCTAAAAATAGTACTCAGCTTTATTTTTTACATTATTCTCTCTGTTTTTGTCTGTAAAACCCCTCACCACACACTTTATACACTTTTCTCACACAGGCGTTAACATTTTCTCACATTTCTCTCTCGTTTAAACTCTCTCAAAGTTCAAACCTTCGTAGGCGTCTTTGTCGGTGCAGAACGTTTCATCGACATTGCGGGTTTTGTTGATGTTTACGCAGATCCACCCGCCGGTTGAGTCGCACCACATCGGCGACTAGTGGGTCCTCCGCTGCAGCATCTTTATTATTTAGTTATTTTATATTTTATTTTTGTAGTACCCAGTTATTTAATTTGTACACCCTTTTGAATATTGTAACACTGATTTATCGTTTTTGACCACGTCTTCACGCCCCCGTTTCGTATTAACATCATTTCGTTGCGGACCAAGTAGCACGTAACAGTTGGGGAGAAAACAAATCGCAAACGTACAGCACTTCAGAGTCACACTGCGATCCAACGTTTATGTAAATTTGTCTGAACACATTCTGTACTGGACAGGAGACACGGCACGGAGGAGACTGATGGACAATGGTCTACAGTCCAACAGCCAATCAGGACGCACGACACAATGGTCTACAGTCCAACAGCCAATCAGGACGCACAACACAATGGTCTACAGTCCAACAGCCAATCAGGACGCACAACACAATGGTCTACAGTCCAACAGCCAATCAGGACGCACGACACAATGGTCTACAGTCCAACAGCCAATCAGGACGCACGACACAATGGTCTACAGTCCAACAGCCAATCAGGACGCACGACACAATGGTCTACAGTCCAACAGCCAATCAGGACGCAGGACACAATACACGTTCAGACGATGTTGTCTTTTATTGATTTGTTCCTTTTGATATTATTTGCTTGTTTTATTTGATTTTATTGTTTTATTGCTTTTACATACATATTTATTATTTTAATTTTGCTATTTTATTCTAGTCTAAATGTTGATTTACTTAATTTGTTCTTTTTATTTATATGTGCAGCACTTTGGAAACTGCATTTGTTTGTGAAATGTGCTATGTAAATAAAGTGGATTGGATGTAAAAAAACACGCAAAATGGTAATAAAAAAATCCGCGAAACAGCAAAAATGCGAAAGATGAACCGTGATATAGCGAGGGACAACTGTACATCGTTTTCAGCACACAGGCTCAGAGGCTACCATTATTAGCGAGATTTTTATCGATGCTAGCAGACTTCAAGCTTTCCGTGACGTTAAAGAAAAGATCCACAGGTGTGAGATTATAACCACAGAGCAAACACAAGCACAAAAGGTCCAATTTAAAGCGTCTAAAGTCGTGTAGTAGTAAAAAGAGTGTGTTCTCCGTGTTATCTGTGAGAGCAGCTTAAGACTATCCCACTTCTGCCAAACGCACCTTGAGCCTCGTAAAGTGTTTGGAAGAAATGTAATTACAACAGTCTTATTTATGGCTCGGGGTTTTAGGGCTTTCATACGTCAATCAAAGAGCTTAACGACGCCGCTAAGTAAAAGAAATGAGAAAAGAGTGAACCAAAATAGGAGCAGATTAGCGTCTTCGGTCCGGCACTTTCTTTGACGCAAATGACACAAAAAACTAGGACAGGGCCAGTGAACGCATCATAAACAGACACAACGAGGATGGATTGAAAACAGACAGGGGAGGAGAAGTAATCTTATTGTAGAAAAAATGCTCCCGGTCGGCTCTAATGGCTGCCGGACATGATGAATGGGGATTGTGAGTGTTCCGAACAGGCAGACAGCGGTTTGTATAAAACCCGGAGCGAGGAGGAAGCTTGTTTCACTGTGAGAGGTGCATTGATCTGAAATTTTTGTTTACGCCTCGTGTTCTGTTCAATTTGTTAACCCCCGGGTGGCACGCTTCGTCTGAGTACACATCTGGAGACGAACACAAACACCAGGCTCAAAACAAAACTAAATAATCCTTCAGATCGTGTAGACGTGCTGAAGTTCACGTTTAATTTAACATCCTGAGACCTGGTGTCCTCGTCTGTGGACACATTTTGGGTTGTTTAGGCCACAGTGCAAATTTTTAGAAGAACAACAACAAGAACATGTTCAATTCTGAATATTTCTAAGAGTTTAGAATATTTATTTATTTATTTATTTTGTATTAATTTTTTTTAAATTTATACTATTTTATTATTTTTTATTTATTTTATGATTTATTTATTTTTTATTTTATTTTTTTCATTTTATTATATTTTATTATATTTAATTAATTAATTTATTTATTTTTTATTTAAAGGCATATGTCTTCCTGCACCTATCAGCAGCACAAATGAGACACATTGTTCCTAGATGCACAATTGTTTCTCATTTTGTTTTTTACACAAAATATATGTGTTCAAGCTCTTACTAGTTTTTGCAAATAAAGTCCTGCAAGAGCTCGTGTGTCCGGGGGTTATATTCACCGTCAGACCTGCTCCTTATTGACGAAACTAACCCTATATCAGAAATACAATGTGATAAAATATGATTCAAACCACTGTGAAGAAAAATGTTAAACTGTGTCAAATAACGGCAACGATACTGAAAATTTCGCTGGTTCAAACAAGATATCGGTTCAAACTATTAGATCCATTAATTATCCAAATTAACAACAAACTGGACTCGAATTGTTCTGTCATTTTGAGGCTGATTAACCAGGAAGTGAAGAAAAACGCAGTGATATTAGTCTGCAGGGCCGTAAACGGAAACGTGAGGGCTCAGGGCAGGAGTGGGCAAACTTTTTGACGCACGGGCCACAGTGGGGTCTAAAATTTGACAGCTGGGCCAGGATATATATATATATATATATGTATATTTGACATTATATATTTGTCCTGTAACATGTAGCAAACCATGAATATGCAAGACTCATTGAACAAATTGTTTTCCAAATGCATTCTTCTAAAAACTTTGATCGGACTTTGGTGAAAAAATATTTTGTTGTCCACTCCGTATTAAACACTCGGCGCTCACTATCCGCTTTTCTTTCCTTTGATAAGCTCATTTTTGCAGAAGGGCTGATAAAAGAATAAGAGTAACACACACAAACAAGGTGGATGTAGCTGAAGTGCACCGTCTTTTGGGAAATGTAAATTGAACAAGGTTTTCTCACCTATTTGAATATAATTTGGTTACGTTCTAAACCCAACGGACCGTGTGTGTTCCCCGGGTCGTACTTTTCCCACCTCTGGGTCAGGACAGGAAACCTCCCCCTTTAAGATAAATTAATAGTAAGTCTGTGTGTCCCTCAGTCGTCCAGGTCTGATCCAGAGTAAAAGCCAAAAGTAAAATCTGTCAACTGGACAAAATGTTGCAGGAGTAAAGTCGTTTTCGCTGCTCGTCCAAGCCGCTTCTTCAGTTCTGGTCAGATTATAGTGGACACTGACTTATCCGCCCTTCAGACAGATATAAGGCAGTGTCCAGCAGTAATCTGACCACAACTGAAGCAAAACGAGCAGCAAAAACGACTTTACCCCTGCAACTTTTTGTCCAGTTGACAGATTTTACTTTTGGTCTTTTACTATAAATCCTGGTTGGACATTTAAACTGACGTAATAAGACTATTTTCTGGTCATAATCGGTGTTACGGACTAGTCCTAGTTATGTTTTGGGTCTCGCCTCCACCCGTCCAGATCCACCCACCGCTGAGTCCAGAGATAATCAGCCTGAAGCCGCCACCAAATCAGTGACCAGTTCGTCCTCCGCTGCAACGACGTTTCAGTATTTATAGTTCATTTTTGTATTATCCAGTTGTTTAATTTGTACGCATTTATCATTTTTGAACACCTCTCCACGCTCTCGTTTTTGCTCCACCACCTCTACACCAAGTGGCACGTAACAATCGGCCCAGAAAGTCTCATAACGCTTGAATTTTTATTTATACAAAGCTGTTCTGCATTTATTTTAAGGAAAACTAACAGCTACATAACACATTTAGATTGGTTCAGTACTGTTTAATGAAGTTTCACATTGATTTGAACACTGTTTTAAGGCTTAAACACTGAAATCACTATAACAGTTCCCTTTAAAGGCAGCGTTGTGTGTTCTGAATAACGGGAGGCAGCTGGGTGCTCTGTAGAAACTCCTTTACAGAGATAAAACAGCCGGAGACGACTCAAGGCCGAAAAACAGACCGGTGCAGTCAGGTATGTCCGAGAGAAGTGAAAGAGGTTTCGATGGAGGAACCGACACGTGCACCTGCTCAACATATTATTTGCATATTCATGAGTGTTGTTTTTTTTTACCTGTGGGTCTAAAGAGAGGCAGGTAGTCGGACAGTTCTGCGTACGTAGGCTGTTCGGGACAACGGTCTGACCCAGAGCTCTGTATTAGCATCGTATTTGACCGGGAATACATTTTTGTGATTTATGACTGATTCCAGTTGTCATTTTTGATAGAACACAACAGTTTAAAGGAAAGAAATGCTATTATCAGACTCTGGTATCAGTTAAAATCCCTACAATTTTATAGAAATGTCTTGGAAGTCCACGTAAGCTCACTGAATATGAAGCTCAAACTGAAAATCCTTTGTGTAAAGTTGGTACAAACAGTCAAAAGATTTCAGAAGAACATCTTGCTTTTTGCTCAATCAGGAGTGATAAAGGTACGTACCTGTGGTCAACGGGGGTAGAAGGGCAAAGACGTCTGTTGTCTAAGGTCCCAGGGTCTTAGAGGCTCAGAGCTGAACCCTCTTTCTATTCATTTATAATAAAAAAAACGAAAAGTAAAATCTGTCAACTGGGCAAAAAGTTGTAGGAGTGAAGTCGTTTTGCTGCTCGTCCAAGTTGCTTTTTCGGTCCTGGTCAGATTGCTGCTGGACGCTGCCTTATCCTCCTGGCGTCCTCATATGTGGACAATACGTTTTTGGCTTGTCTAGGCCACAGTGCAAATTATTAGATGAAGAATAACAGCAACAATGTAAATATATTATATATATTAATTTTTAACAGTTTAGAATGTTTAGAATATTTGATTTTAATTTTTTTGTTTTTCTTCCTGCTCCTGTCTCTTCACAGGAGACACATTGTTCCAAGAGGCACAATTGTTGTTTCTCATTTAGTTTTTACATTCAGGACAAATGTTGCTATGTTCAGGGTGTTAATAAGTAGTTTTTGCAAATCATTATTCAAATGTTTTATCAAAATGAGTAAAATGTCACATATGAGGACATTTGATTTACATATTTTTTTCTCAGAAACTACATAATGTAAAAAGATAATTCTTTCTATTTAAACTCATCAGGTCCCGATCAGCCCAAATAACAAAGAGAAATGAATAAAGCGACGCAAGAGCTCGGGTCTCAGGAGGTTAAATCTGTCTCCGTTTGTCGCTTAGAGAGGAGATCAGGTCCAGTACCTAAGTCTGACACACTGACATTTGTAAGAAGTAAACTGAGTCGCATAACACATTTTCTGTTGCTTTAATGAAACAGCGGCTTAAGCAAGTCACACACAGAGAAAAAATACAAAAAATAGTACGGTAACAAGCAAAAAGAAGCGACCCGGTGTCTCCCTGTCCCACCTCCCGACAGCAGGAAACCCGGTGCCTTTAAAACTACCGGCACGTTACCGTCCTTTGCCAACATAAACCTGACGCATTACCGTAGCAACCAGTCACTCATATGGCTCCTACAACTTTTTATCCAGCTGACAGATTTTACTTTTGATTTTTACTCTGGATCAAACCTGAACGACTGAGGGATTACACAGACTTCCGATTAGTTTATATTAAAGGGGCCCATGTGAGTTTTCTCGCCCTGAGCCCTCACGTTTCCGTTTACGGCCCTGCAGACTAATATCACTTCTTTTTCCCTCACTTCCTGGTTAATCAGCCTCAAAATGACAGCACAATTAGAGCTCCAGTTAATGGTTAATTTGGATAATTAATGGATCTAACTGTTTGCAGGTCTGGTCGATTGACGTTTAGATAAAAAAGCCTTGAAATAACGTGAAACTGTCCAGAAATATAACATGGATAGAGCACATTTGAGATGACAGATGGTATGTTACGCTTTTATTTGGACAGGGACAAGTGCATGATATTACACTGACCTTAAAAAAAACAGGAAAGATGTTTGGTGCCAGGTTTTTAGCATAAATACTCATTTCCATCTGTCGTCCCTGGACAGGCTGATGTTAAGTAAGAAGAACAGTCTGGTGTAGATGGGCGAAAAAACGTGTAAACATACGGTACATACGTCTAATACGACATGTCTCAACCCCAAATACGACATTTCTACAAACATTCAGTTCACACACACACAGTCACTCAGTTTCACATGTACAAATCCTCTTTCTTTCACACACATTCACTAATCGGTGCAAACTCGCTTTAATATTCGCCGTTTCTTTGTCACGTGTGCAAACTTTTGAAAACTTGTGCATGTTATAATCTCGTTTGGCTTGAATTATTCCGCTGACTCATCAACATCAACAATAGAAAAAGCAGATTTAGCGAAAGATTTCCTACATTTTGGAACGTTGCATTCTCCTCTAGAGGGCGCCCTACTGACTCGAGTCGTTTTTTCTGAGCTCAAGTGAGACAATCAAGTGTTTTTATTATTATTATTATTATTTTATTAATTTATTTATTCTTCTCAGGACATGAAACAACATTGTGAACTGCCTGTAAAAATAAATTAACTTGTGTTTTATTGTAAATATACGGACATATGTTTCTTTTTATGCTTTGAAAAACATTTTAACAATTTTTGGGAAATTTTAACACTGTATAGGTGCAATGTTTAGGCCTGAATAAGAAAAACCAATTAGAGGAAATTTACTTGTAGTTACACCGACTGACCACTGAACTGACCTCAATGGAGTGTGGCAGCAGAGAGCACTGTGGACGCTGATATGCAGCTCCACCACATAAACCAATGCATTAAAGAAGAAGTTATGTTTCAGTTGTTGTCCACTGCAGTGACCGCTGTGCACCAGAGGGTTAAGCGAGGACTAGCAATACCATGACTCATTTTAAATAGTAGACAGATGTTCGCGTATATTTGCAGATTATAGAAGTTTAGAAAACCACTATGAGTTTTTTGTGTGGTAATTATAGACTGTATAAAGACAAAATAGCTAAATAAAAACCTCAGGATCATGTAGCGCGGAGTTAATAGGAACATTTAAGACCGAAATGACGAGTCTGACAGCAGCAGATACAGAGAGAGGCGACAGTTTTTCAATAGAAAGTGAATTGGAGCCAGAGTCGATGGAGCTGGAAGTGCAGTTTAGCTACGTGCATTTATAAATACAGTCTATGCAGGTAATAAAGCGATAGTGTAGTTTCTGTGAATTCTACACTCTGTTAATAAAAGCCGTTTTTCTCTTCGCACAAACTGTAAAAGCGTTCCCACAGACAGCGGCTGATTGATCGCTTGAATTAACTCGGGATTATTTGATCATTTATTAAAGCGCGAGTATGACGGGCTTTTATGATTCGCAAGTTTTGACTTAATTAGGCGGGATAAAACCTGGCGTGAATATAAATGATAGTTTTACACGGATCAAGGAGCAGTTTGTGAAGAAAAGTTGAAAAATATGTTGGAATTTACAGGAAGTAGAGAGTTATATAATGATGGCACAATTTACACAAGAAACACATACAGAGTCTCCCAAAAGTCACTGACACTTTTAAATCTTCAGTCGCTCCTATAATTCTTAAGTTTTGCTCACCAAATTTTAGCAGTAGATAAAACTAGGAAGTAAAAATGACCTACTTTTAAAAAATAATGTTCAGTTTGGCCATTTCAAAGCATTTCCAGGTTTATTTGCTCTTGTTTGATCCTCGATTTTTCATTTTAAGTCGTTTATTAAGTCGTCTGAGGTTTATTCACAAACACCTTTTCTTTAAGATCGACCCACAGGAAGAAATCAGGACTAGTCAGGTCTGTGGAGATCACATACTGCCCCCTGTCTTTGAAAAACACTTATTATTCCTTTAATGGCGTTTACGCTCGGGGCGTCTCTGGTGTTAAAATGTCGAGTTTGACCCATGTGACTCAAAGTTCCACTGGACAATGAGGGTTCGTTCCTCGGTGCTGGATTTGCTCAGATTAATGTGGGAAGAGTCGTTCTAAACGCTCTGAAAAAATTAAAGAAAAATATTTAGAAACAAAAGAGTTATGAATTTTTGTATATACGATTATTTTAACATGATAAATGCGTTTTCTTATAATTTTATCTGCTAAATAATCATTTCTGTGTACACTAGATGAGTTTTGGCCCAGTGTACGACATGGTTGCTAGGTAACAGTTGTAGAATTTCCTAGTGTGATGTCATCATTACCAACCAGGAAGTACAATATTAAACTCAACTGAAGTCAACGGCGTGACATTAGAGAGTGGTTAATCACATTTTACAGTTAATAATTTTTTATATTTTGTGAATGATGGAGATAGAAATGTAACTGACCCTGTGAATATTGTTTTCCTACTGGTTAAACACCACATTTATTGTTGTAAATGGAGAGACTCTACTATTTTACTCCTTGAAATTGCTTAAATCTGTCTGTGCCAAGAAAATGTTCTACTCGATGTCTCAGGTTCTTTTGTTTTTCATTTTAGTTTTGTGGTCTGGGTTTGTTCTGCTCTTTTTTGTGCCTTACAGAAGCCGTGTTCCCACCTCTATGTGTTTGTAAGGGTAACGTATAATAATATTAATAAAAAAAAAAAAAAAGGGCTGTGCTCAATGGTAAATCTGGTCCTGCCCATCGACCGCACGCAGTTGAGCTCCCCCCATGAGACTTTGCGCGAGAAAAACAAGAGGAGAAACCGCGAAGGAGGCGAGGGAATAATAAATAAATCATAAATGATATTGTTTATTCTTCCAGGAGCTTCTGAAACATGTTCTAAACCTGCGGCTCGTTCACGTCGCTCACATGCTCGTTTATATCGTACCATGTGACCGCTCTAACCAATCAGAGCTTGAGCGTAGATAGAGCGGACATAGAGTGTAGTCGAAGCGTTTAAGACAACAGACGGATTTTGAGCTGAGAAACAGTTTATGATCAGAAAATAAGTAAAAATCGCCACAAAATTGGACTTTTGTGAAAGCCCGTCAGTCAAACACGAGCACTTGGTGATTACATTTCACTCTACAAGTAAAAATCTTTCTGAGCAACAGGATTTTTTCGTTGCAGTACCAATGAATGGCCACTAGTCCAACTCATGACAGCTCTAATCAGCAATATCCTCCAGTTATTTGAATAGATCCACGTTTAAACCTCAAAAAAGCTGCCAAACTGGACCATTCTTACAATATTTTAGTCAAATCTTAATTGTAATCTCCATAATGACCCATGAGTCCAACCTGCCCCGGTCTCTTTTTTTATGATTTTATTTTTATTAGTTTTTATTATTATTTTATTATTTTATTTTTATTTGGTTTTTTTTTTTTTTTATTATTTTATTTTTATTTGTTATTATTATTGTTATTTTATTTTTTATTATTTTATTTGTTTTTATTATTATTATTATTTTTGTATGATTTTTTTTTATTATTTTATTTTTATATGTTTTTTATTATTATTATTTTATTATTTTATTTTTATTTGTTTTTTATTATTATTATTTTATTATTTTATTTTTATTTGTTTTTTATTATTATTATTTTATTTTTTAATAATTGTATTTTTGTTTATTATTAATATTATTATTTTATTTGTATTTGTTTGTTATTATTATTATTATATTATTATTATTTTATTTTTATTTGTTATTATTATTATTATTTATTTTATTTATTTATTTATTTTTTTACTATTATTATTGTATTTTTCTTTACGCCTATTCCCTCAGATAAATTAACGACGCCTTAAAACAATACTCATTTCTGTAATAGTTGACGCCACGATTCTTCGATTCTGTTTATCGCACAACCTTTGAAAAGTGCTGCGTCAGGTTCACACTCATAATAAATCACCGAACGCCGTTGTAATAACCTATGTCCTAAAACCCATTACATACAAAAAACACGCGTGATCCAGCCATAACGCCAGCTCAGGTCGAACATTACCGAGGCAGAGGAGGCTGCTGACAACTGATAAATTATACACTCTCTCTGGCTCGTTCTCCCTCTCTCTTCTCTCTCTCCGTCTCTGGGGTGCTGGCCTTCTGCTACACCGGAGTGGACATTAATATGGCTATCACCGAGCGCCTGTGCACCGCTGATACGGAGAGAGAGAGAGTTTAATTAGGTACAACTCGCGGCGTGTTGTAATCCGCGCTCGTTCAGCCTAAACACGTCTGTAAATAATCAAATGCTTCATTAAGTAAGATGACACTGGTTCTGAGCTTGTGCATATTAAAATAACACGATCAGTTACATGGAACCATCCCAAATGTAAACATAAACAGATATTAAAGACGTTATGGAGTGTTTCTGGTGAAGAATGAGTCCAAAATTATGTGTTATTCCTCGTTCTACACCAGGAACACTTCATAATGTGTTTAATGAGTCCAAACGACGTGTTCTTCTGCGTTTTGATGCAAGAAACTGATATTAATCCCATTTTAAAGTGTCTCTGGTGTAGATCAAGTCTAAATAATGAGTTGTTCTGTGTTTTAAAGCAAAAACCTGATATTAAACACGTTAAGAAGTGTTCCTGGTGTAGAATGAGTCCAAAATGAGGTGTTCTTTTGTGTTGTGAAGCAGGAAACTGATGTCCTACACCAGGAACACTTCATAATGTGTTTAATGAGTCCAAAATGACGTGTTCTTCTGCGTTTTGAAGCAAGAAACAAATATTAAACTTATTTTAATGTGTTCCTGGTGTAGAACGAGTCCAAAATGACGTGTTCTTCTGCGTTTTGAAGCAAGAAACAAATATTAAACACAATATGGAGAGTTACTAGTGTAGAACGAGTCCAAAATGACACGTTCTTCTGCATTTTGAAGCAAGAAACTGATATTAAACCCATTTTGAAGTGTTCCTGGTGTAAAACGAGTCCAAAATAACATGTGTTTAATATCAGTTTCTTTCTTCAAAACGCAGAAGAACATTTTGGAGTTTTCCGGTTATAGAACAAGTCCAAAATGACGTGTTATACTGTGTTTTGACGAAAAAAACTGATATTAAACATGTTACGGAGTGTTCCTGGTGTAGAATGAGTCCAAAATGAGACATTCTTCTGCATTTTGAAGCAAGAAACTAATATTAAACACATTTTGGCGTGTTCCTGGTGGAGATCAACTCTAAAATGACGCGTTATTCTGCGTTTTGAAGTGAGACGGAGCTAAACGCGATGCTCACAGTGTAAAGGTCTGTGCGTTTCGTCAGGGCGGCTCGGGTAAATCAATGCTAACGCGCTCGCAGATGGTCCGGTTTGGGGCTGGACACATGTTAAGGAGGGAAATGCATCACGTCGGATAAGATGATAAAACACAGGGCTTAAGTGCAGCTGTAGTTTGGAAACTTCCTTAAGACGCGACCATTAGATCATCCGTGTATAAAAAGCAGGTCTTGTGATGTGTATCTTAGAGTGATGAATGTGTTGTACGCGGAAAGACATAAAAATATTAATAGCGTCTGTGCACAGGAGCATGCTCGCTAGCTCACTGTGTCTCAAAACTAATGCTAATTTTTATTAAAAGTATAAAATATTAAATAAATTACCCATGAAAATTAAAATTGATTAATGTAAAGACTATTTGATTGTTTTTATTTGTAGATTATTTCAATTTGTGGTGTTTTAATGGGCCTATTTATGCCTGAAAATTAGCATTAGCGTTAGCATTGGCAAACGAATAACTGTCTTTCTGAGCAAAGGCGTCCCCTGTTGAAGTTGTCACCGCATTTGTTTAGGTTTTAACATGTTATTAGAGACGTGAACCTCCAAGTCACTGTCCACAGTCATGTCTTTATCAACAAAAACCTCAGAGACCGAATTGGACAGGAAGTAGTGACGCTAACACTAAGGCTAACATAGGGAAGTAACAAAAGAAACCAAGATGGAAAATGGTAAAGTAAGAAGTAATTTAATGAACAGGGATGTTAAGGGTAAACTAAACAAAAGGTACAACAACAATAAAAAAGGTACATTTAACTAAAACACAAATTTTACAGTAACAAAACTAAACCTTGACGAACAAACACAGTCAGTACAACGAAAAGTACTTAAGACGTGGGGCCGTAACAGACTGTTTATATAAATGGGCATAGCTAACCTGCTAGCCACCACGTTCCAAATGGAGGTGATCATGGGCACGGTTCCATCAACTCTGGCTCCAATTCACTTTCTATTGAAAAACTGTGTCCTGTCTCTCTACCTGCTGCTGTCAGACTCGTCGTTTTGGTCTTAAAATGTTCGTATTAACCCTCTACACGATCCCGTTTTTTTTTTATTTCACTATTGTGTCTGTAAATCAAGATATAAATGCTAATAACAGACAAATCAGGCGCCTTCTTTCCCTGAGGTTGCTCCTGCTAGCGTTAGCGACAGGTTTGATTGACAGCGTTGCTCTGTGCTAAACGAGCGGTGTTGGCGGGAAGAGGCGTTAGCTTCAACAACCTCGCTCCAGATTGGCTCTTTGGTTGCTATGATACTCGAGGTCGGAATTTCTAATATGCAAATTGGCTCCAAAATGGCCGCCATAACAAAGCCAAATCATTAAGAAAAGCTTTACTGAACAATTAAGTCGAGGAAAATACGTGCGATGGCTGAAGTATTTGGTGCAGAAAGTATCTACAAACATATCTTTATTCAGAAAGTATAATTAATTTACTGACAACTGAAACCGTTTCGAAAAAAGTGCAATAGTTTTGATAAAATGGCATCAGCGATCCTCAGGCCAATCACAAACAGACAGATCTGAAGACGCTGAAAAGTCCACTAATGAGAGCGAACGAGCCCCGGCGCCTTTACCCCCCCCACATCTGCCTCCGCTCTCCTCTCCGCGCTCTCGGCTCGTCTAAAAACCTTGGGGGTCCTTCGTAATTCACTATACTCAGCCCCAAAGTGGAGGAGAAAGGCTTGTTAGGCGTTTCGTTTAGAGGGAAAGAAAGAGCGGACGGACCCGGCATAAAGAATGAACGGAGAGAGAGGGGGAAGGGGGGAAGCGAGCTGAGGCTGAAAGGAAAATTGAATGATACAAATCTAATGAAGGAAAACCAGTAGGAAGTGAAAAGAAGAAGAAGAAGAAGAAGAAGAAGAGTGCTGCGTCAGCCAAACCAGTGCTGATCCACGACTTTCACTGTGGCCAACGAACGCCACACATTCGTCCGATACCCAAACGATAACGTCTAAACCGCTACGTTTCATGCGACGGCTCCGGATCTGAACGAAATCTTATCAAACCGACGACAAAACGAGCGAGTGCGAGTTTAAAATCTCCGCTCCACGTTGGGTTTTATAGAGAATTGCGCAGTTTCTAATCAATACGGCTGTTCTCAGAATGGTACAAAAGGGAGCGGACCACGATGCATTGCAGGAAGTGATGAGCAAGAGACGCCGCAGAACCAAGAAGATTGTTTTTGTGGAAATGTGTTACACAAAATGGACACTTATGAGATTTTAGTAGGGTTATAATGCTGTTAACTCATCAAAAACACAGGCAAGGCAACGTTTATTCGTACACAAAGTAAATCAAAGAGCTTTACAGAATAAGAAAATATGACAAAATATGACAAAATATAACACTCGAAATATAAATAATCACAAATAATCATCATAGGATTAACATTAAAAGGAGAAAAGTGCAGAATAAGCTTCAAATGTGGTGATTTCGATCAAGATTTGAGCTGAATTTTGCTCAAAAGAAACAACTGGATCAATCGTTTTTTGTGTATTTTTGTTGCTCAAACTACAAACGTGTTAAAAATAAACCTTCATTTTTTTCAGCAGGTCTCAAACTACGATAAAAAATACTTTTACTTTTCAGTTGTGTTCAAAAATGTAGTGGAGTAATGTACAGATACTGCTCTCAGATGAAGTAAAAGTAAAAAGTATCCACTGTAAAATGTACTTGAGTAAAGCACAGATACTTAAAATGTTTACTTACTTTTAAACGTTCCAGCTCTGATGATCATTTCAGATAAACGCAGTGGACAGATATATTTGAAATCAGCAGCACATTTCAAGTGTTTGTGGAGTCGCAGTGAGAGTGAAACCTTGGCCTCTAAATAACCTCATATCCATCAAACAGAAAAAGCAAGAAAAAACAAGAAAATACAAGAAAAACACACAGATCTACAGGCGACGTATAAAAGGTTTTGATGTGTTAGTGATAAAGAAAGAACTGAACCAGCCCATGTTTAAATCCAGGCTCAAATGATTCTGTTTAGCTGCATGTGACGGAAAGGGGTTTATTCTGCACTTTTCTGCTTTAATGTCAATTTTATGATGATTATTTATTTCTATTTTATTTGTAAAGAGGCAGCGCATGTTAATAAACCTTTAAAAATGTAAATACGCAAAGATTAGAGACAACGTGGCTGATTTCTAGCATCATTTCGTCGGCAGATTGACCAGGAACAATAAAACTAACGCAAATGTTCACTGCCTGGCCAAAAAAAAAGTCGCCACCTGGATTTAACTAAGCAAATAGGTCCGAGTCTATAAGTACGAGTCAGGTCTAGGTTCAGCAGCAGTCTGACACCTGAATATACTGAATGACCAGGTTATTCCATCAGTGGATTTTTTGGGCATATTCCAAGACGACAATGCCAGGATTCATCGGGCTCAGATTATGACAGAGTGGATCAGGAGGATGAGACGTCATTTTCACACATGGATCGTCCACCACAGAGTCCAGACCTTAACCCCATTGAGAATCTTTGGGATGAGCTGGAGAAGCTTTGAGCAGCGTCAGACTCGACCAGCATCAGTGCAAGAAGTGAAAAATTAATGCAACACTGGATGGAAATAAATCGAAGCAATGACACAGAGAATGATCAAAAGTAAAGACGGAACAACCAAATATTAGAGTGTGAGACCTTTTTTTTTTTTTTTTTTTGGCCAGACAGTGTATTTGTAAAGAGGCAGCACGTATTAAAGAAAGTTTACAGGAAGGGAACAGGAGCTGATGAATTCAAGATATAAATTCAAGTTATGTTTATTAATCTCACTGTGCATCTTAAAGGTAATGTAATGTTCACTCTTATTATATTCATTATATTAACTATGTAATCTGCACTAATATCTGTTCTTGAGTCTTGCAGAAAATGTCTTGTGAAATTTACAGGACCACACGGGAGAGGTCGAGGTCACTGCGAACTTGCAAAACCTTGTCCGTGAAACATCTTAGAAGGGTGTTTGCGCAAAAGGGAATGACCTCGAGAAACGCAGGAACAGAATGTATTTTTATTTGTATTTCGTAATTAGTTTTACGCACTTCTCGCTAAATATATTTCCCCCTCCCCTTGAGAGTGGGCAGTGCATTTGTAACCAGGGTTCCTAATTCTAATAAAAGGGGGTGAAAGACGGTGGAGACTTCAGAAGGAGTGAGGAGGTTGTAAGTGAAGGTTTTGCCTCCCCGTCCTTTCTCCTCAATATTGAGACAAAATAATCTCTCTTGTCTTCTCTTCTCTTTTGAACTGTAACTTAGGTTAAAGGTGAACCTATCAGGAGCAATAACACAAACGCAAATGTAACACACCAGCACATGTGTTTTGATTTGTTTGCATTTTGATTTTTGTGTCTTTCTGATTCTGTAAAGCAAGTGCATGAATTGTGTTATACAAAGAAACTCGCTTTGCCTCGCCGAACGTCTCTAAATATTGGATTTGTCGAGTTTTGGTTGCGTTTTGGTTGCGTTTTGACCGGTCTATGTGTTGTCTGAGCGTAATTGTGCAGTCTTACATCACAGCATCTCGAGTTTTAGACTAAATCTTACCGACAGCTGCTCTCACAGTTCTCCTCCGTGATCCCGTCTTCGTCTTCTCCCCAGATGTCCACGGCCGAGAAGATGAGCGCGACCAACACGGCGAAGCAGCACACCAAGGCGAAGATCACAATGCACTTCTGCTGAGACTGCAACACACACAAGGAACACAGCGTTGATCTCCGACGCCATTTTTTGACTCCTCCGTAGAAACACGCGAGAGGCCAAAGTGCTCCACAACCTTGGCTCCCCATTAGCCGAACGCTGACCGCCGCTCGCCGATTTAACGCTTCGGTCAGCAGATCATAACGCAGGACGGGGGCGAATTAACCCAAACATGTCGAAGGTCAGGCGTTTACAGTAATCTCAGAAGTTCAGACGTCTGCATTAAGAGCACGAGTCAAAAGGACGGGATTCAAAAGGGGAAAGGTAGAAAGCAGGTCAGCGGTACTTTTAACATCAGCGTTTGCGTAAACTTAATAACGAACACGAGGAGGTGAACTGCAAGAACGTAAGGTGAAGAGCAAAGATGATCCGTGTGCGTGTGCGTCTGTGATAGTAATTAGCACCATTTTAAAGCAATAACATCGACAAGTAATCTCGCTTAATTATTCTGTCCTGCGTTAATAAAGGTCAAAAAACCTGCACCCAGACGAACCTCACGTAAAAAAAAAAACACCGAAGTTCACCGTTTCCTGCCCACTGTTTTCAATTTAATGTACCACAAGTCGTTTTATACTAAAGACAACCCCAAAATAGAGAATAGCTCCTGAGTTTAAGCATATTTCCAAGCGGAGGGAAAGAAACTAACCACGCAACATCTCTTCCCTAAGACACATGAAGAACAGCCTGACAGTAGAGGGCGCTGTCACATATTTCAATGCCGTGATGGTGTCACAAATGACCGACTGTGTTTCCCGCTCGTCTCAGGTCAAAGAGAGCGGCTCAAACCTCTCAGATCCATCTATAATCAGGCATTAAAGGTACTCAGTTAAAAAAAACAACTTCGTTATCGCCACTGTGATTATAAAATGTTCAGTTGCGGCATTTTAAAATCTAAGAAATGTGTTGAAAATGATTAATAATGCAGCTCCTCCTACACTGAATAAATGTGTTAAACTTTCTTCCAAACAAACTCCCAGGTACAAATCATCTTTTTTTTGTGAGATTAATGAATTTGTACACGGTCCCTGACAAATAAAGACTAAAGAAAGAAAGAAAATATCAGTTTCTTAATTTAACCTTTGCAGACTTGTGCCTAACCTAAACCAGAAACACGACCTACGGCAACACGTCCACGGACAAACTACATCGAATATGCCCATGTGATTTACCCCTGTGTACATGTAGGCCGATGTTGACACGTGAATATCAGGGTTTTTTTTGTTTTAAACGGCTAATTAACCTACAAAAGTGGAGTAAAACGCAAAGATTTAACAGACAAAGGACAAAGGAAACAACTGAAATAAAGCGTCATTACGATATTGATAAAGTAAACTCGTGAAAAACAGTGAGGGACAAGTAGGTTTGAGGTTAAATAACATTCCAATCCTATATTACAATCCAATTTGAATGTAGATATGGAAAAAAAATAATAAAACAGGCGAATACTGGTACTTTTCATCTGATTTGGAGTTCATTTTAAAACAACTTGGTCCCAGATACATTGAAAAAACATATTTAAGTCAAAACAGAACAATGTTTGATGAATATTATGGTATATTTAAGCCTAAACGGTCAAATAAAGAGCTATTTAGGTAAAACTGTGTGAGGTTTACAGTCAAAATGAAAGACGTGCAGTGAACTCATAACAGGTAACGCTAAACTTAAACCCAAATTTAACCCAAACTCTAATCCTAATCCCTAACCCAAACCCTAACCCAAACTATAACTCTAATCCAGGGGCGTCAAACACATTTTCACAAAGGGCCACATCAGCGAAACGGTCGCTCTCAAAGGGCCACATGTAATGCAAATAAATTACTTTTTTAACTAGTTCATTAACCGTCTCTGTATTTATTTCATATTTGAGTTACAAATACTGCATGTACATTTCCATAGATGTAAAAATATGGCTGTTTAACTGTATCTCCTGATAAACTGACATTTTAAAACAGTCAAACCTTTTAATTTATCTTGTTGTGGGCCACATAAAATGACATGGGGGGGTCACATTTTGCCCGGGGGCCTTGAGTTTGACACGTGTGCTCTAATCCTAACCCTAACTCTAACCCAAATGTGAACTCATAACAGGTAACGCTAACCCTAAACCCAAACTATAACCGTAACCTGTAACTCCTAACCCTGACCTCAACCCTAATCCTAACCTCAACCCAAACTCTAATCCCAACTCCAACTCCAACCCTAATCCTAACACCAACCCCAAGCCTAACATGAACTCATAAGAGGTAATGCTAACCCCATCCCTAACCCAAACCCTAACCCAACCCTAACCTTAACCCCCACTCTACCCCCAACCCAAACCCACACCCTGAGCGGTACACTGGCCCATGCGGCTCCATCCAGTAGACGAGTTACTGTGGCTCAAATGTCTGTCCTTGCTGAACACACGTTTGTTTGCTGTTTTATTCTCTGCAGATGGTACAGTGACATAACCACAGATAAAAGACTTACAGTAAAACCAAACCAGCGTCACCAGATCTCCCTGAAAAGCTGTTAAAAGCGCTAAACGAACGCCTGTGTTTGCCAAAGATCATTAGCACAGAGCGAGCGCTTCTTCCTCTGAGACGTATTACATATCACACTCCAGCGACGCCGGCCCAAAGCCCTGATCACTTTTTGTTTATTGGAGCCGAAAAGATTCATGTCCTCTGCCTGAGACGTGGGAGTTCAATTAATCTTACACAGACAATCGAGTGTCCCCAGTGGACCTGCGCTTTGAGGGAGGACAGGAGGCTTCATGCTTCAGAGAAACACAAAATGATCCTCACTTCTAATCTCTAAACCATCGGCGCCAGGTCCGCTGAGGGGAAGTGATCTTAAAACATCTCGTCTCACAGCGAGCGCCACTTTTCAGGATGTGTGGGCGCCGTGGACTGTTTAAAGCGGTGGACTGAGCGAGTCTGACGTCACCCGCAGCGTTCAGCTTCAGTCAAATGAAGCTAATCGAGGCTAGCGGTTATAGCGGTCAATTTGGAGCATCATAGCAACAAAATAACCACCCTGGGACGAAGCTGGTGAACGTAGCGCCTCTTCCCGTCCGCGCCACTGGTTTATCAGGGAGCGGGCCCTTAGCAACGCTGTCAATAAAGCCTGTTGCTAAGGCTAACAGGAGTGACCTCAGGGAACAAACGCGCCTGATTTATCTGTAATTAATGTTCATATCTTGATTTACAGACACAATAGTGAGATAAAAACGCCAGGATCATGTAGAGGGTTAATACGAACATTTAAGACCAAAATGATGAGTCTGAGAGCAGCAGCGCCCACGATCACTTCCTATTTGGAACGCGGCGGCTAGCAGGTTAGTTATGTTCATTTGTATAAACAGTTTATGGTGGGTACTCAGGTAAAACTAGGATCAAGTGAAAAACTGGACTTTTCTTAATGTCACTCTCAGGCCAAGGAAGTTCTTTTTACAGTTCAACTGTCAACTGGACAAATCGTTGTAGGAGTGAAGACGTTTCTCTGCTCATCCTTGAGTTTGGACGATTTGTCCCGTTGACGGATTTAAACTTTAATCTTTAGTCTTTAGTTGTGTCGGGTAGAAAGATATTAGACCAGGACTAAAGCAGGACTAAAGCAGGACTAAAGCAGGACTAAACTAGGGCTAAACCAGGACTAAACCAGGACTAAACCAGGACTAAACCCGGAGTAAACCCGGAGTAAACCAGGACTAAAACAGGACTAAACCAGGACTAAACCAGGACTAAACCAGGACTAAACCCGGAGTAAACCAGGACTAAACCAGGCCTAAACTAGGACTAAATCAGGACTAAACCAGGCCTAAACTAGGACTAAACCAGAACTAAACCAGGACTAAACCAGGCCTAAACTAGGACTAAATCAGGACTAAACCAGGCCTAAACTAGGACTAAATCAGGACTAAACCAGGACTAAACTAGGACTAAATCAGGACTAAACCAGGCCTAAACTAGGACTAAACCAGAACTAAACCAGGACTAAACCAGGCCTAAAACTAGGACTAAATCAGGACTAAACCAGCCTAAACTAGGGCTAAACCAGGACTAAACCAACCCTAAACCAGGACTAAACCAAGACTAAACTAGGACTAAACCAGGACTAAACCAGGTCTAAACCAGGTCTAAACCGACGTTACAAAGAATCTGGAAGCCTTCTAAATACAAAACGTACCCATGGGATCCTAATAGCTTCACTTCGAGGCTGTTAGCGTTTGCAGTTTCTAGTTACAGTAATAATAATTTACGTCTTAACATGTGGACAGCAGGACGTTACTTTACAAACCCCGGCTCCAGCGTGAAGAGCACGAAGACGTCAGACTTAAAGCGTCCGCCGGGGACAGGCAGCGCAAACAGAAGAACCAGCCCCCGAATCGATACGGCTTGAATTACAGGAAAGATTCTGACATGGCTCCACTGCAGCAGCATAAACAGGGGAATGTATGGAGTATTTGTGTTACATTGAGTGCTATGGCTGATTTAACAACGGGACTTTTCAGAGAGGATCGTTTGGCTACATCTACATCAGAGACTAAGACGATAATGTGTTTTGTGTGATAATCTGGTGATAAGTGGGTAGCTCTAATGTCAAGTGTGAAGACGGAGGCTATGAAATCCAATCATCCCGACCACAGAAATACTGCCCCTGGAGGCCTGAAGGGGCATTGAAGAGGCACTAGACCAGACTGAAGCACCAACGACTGACGGAGACGGTGCAAAGGCATCGGTTACATGATCATTTGAAATATATTACAGCAGAGGAGGGTACACTGAGATTTGCAGTGGGATTTCTGATGAACCTGATGAGTCTTTGGATAAAGAATAATGTTTTTAAATCAAGATGGTTAATTAATGAATAAGGAAACAAATAGGCCTCTCATTATGATCACTGTATATCACCGACATGTTAGAGCCACATGGACATCTCACACTCTAAAACCAAGACTAAACCAAGACTAAACCAAGACTAAACCAAGACTAAACCAAGACTAAACCAAGACTAAACCAAGACTAAACCAAGACTAAACCAGGACTAAACCAGCCGGTTTAGTCTTGGTTTAGCCCTAATTTTGTCTTGGTTTAGCCCTGGTTTCGTCCTAGTTTAGTCTTGGTTTAGTCTTGGTTTAGTCTTGGTTTAGTCTTGGTTTAGTCCTGGTTTAGTCCTGTTTAGTCCTGTTTAGTCCTGTTTAGTCCTGGTTTAGTCCTGGTTTAGTCCTGATTTTGTCCTGGTTTTATCCTGGTTTCGTCCTAGTTTAGCCCTGGTTTCGTCCTTGTTTTTCCCTGGTTTAGTCCTGGTTTAGTCCTGGTTTAGTCCTGGTTTAGCCCTAATTTAGTCTTGGTTTAGCCCTGGTTTCGTCCTAGTTTAGTTTTGGTTTAGTCTTGGTTTAGTCCTGGTTTAGTCCTGGTTTAGCCCTAATTTAGTCTTGGTTTAGTCCCGGTTTCGTCCTGCTTTAGCCCTTGTTTAGTCCTGGTCCCGGGCTCAGTATTTATAGCATATACAGTTTCTTAGTAAAAGTGGGAGATTTGTGGTATTTTTGTAGTAACACAATTTGATTTGCGCTGTAAAGGGCTGAGTAAGTGACTTTTATGTCTATATATATATATATATATATATATATATATATATATATATATATATATATATATATATATATATATATATATATATATATATATATATATAATAGAACCTTATACGCTGCAGCTCAGGCCTTTTAATGATTCTGTCTATAAAAAATGCTCTGCTGGGACTGTCTTACTTTACTGTTATTGTGTTAGCGACATTAGCAGTTTCATTATTTTCGTTTATGGTGGCATTTCTTTGGTTCCATAATTGGTATCGATCACAGACGCTCAAACACAAACATGAAGCACAAAGAAACACGAGTAAAACAAGACCAAAAAAACAAAGGTAATTTGATTTTTCATGGTTTTTGAAAGCTTTCCAGAAATCCTGTGTCTGTTTCGTCAGAGCCAGCTCCACTCGCTCCCTGGTGCTGAGAGTGTGTGCGTCTGTGTGCGTGTGTGTGCGAGTGTGTGTCATGATCTGAGGACTCAAAGGTGAAGGCCGGGCCGCAGAGACAGAGCCATGTTTGTATCCTCTCTTCCGTCTCTGTATCTGTCGTTTTCCCTCCTCACTCCCAGGGCTCTCCGGCTGTAAACACTGCCACTTTCTCCCCACAAAGACCCACGTCAACCCAAAGAAAACGAACTCTACAACAAAGCGAGAAGCGCAGGGACGGTGCTGCGTCTCTCAGATCTTAAAACGGCAAATAAACAAGTCTGATGAGCTCTAGACAGACGATGTATTTGCGGATGATGTAACGGAGCACGTCAGCAGTTTAATGATCAGTTAAAGAGAGTTTCAAGGTCTTATATTACGCAAAATTGACTCTTGTGAGATTTAATCCGTGTTATAATGCTGTTTCCTCCTCAAAAACAAACCTGGAGTTGTGTTTTTTTCCCTTTATTATTAATCTGTCCACATCTCCAAACCTCAAAATGCTCTGTTCCACCTTGTGATGTCACGAAGTGGTAGTTTTTTTTCAAGTTAACAGCTTCTTTTTACCTTTAGTTCAGCCGATATGGGCAGTTCCAGCGCTGAAATGATCCAAATAATTCTAGAAATGAAGGCGTATAGAGTTTAAAAACACACTGGAGCACTTCCTGTATCGCCACTCGATGACATCACAAGGTGGAACAGAGCGTTTTCTGTTCGGATTGTGCGTTAAACGTGCGCGAATGAAACAAAACGCAACTCCAGGTCTGTTTGTGACGAGGAAATGACATTATAACAGAGAGAATAGTGTAATATGAGCCAAAAACAAGCACGTTTGAATGAATAAAAATGAAAAATATGGTTTAGTATTTATGTGGAGCGTTTCATTCCGGGCACACAGCAGCACCACACGAGGAGGAGAAACATCAAAGTCATAAGTCGTTCGCTCTGGGGCAGAATCAGCCCTGAGTCTGTCACCTTGCACACAGTTTATATGGATGCGGAACATTCACAGGTTTAAGTGCAAATTCAAACACTGAGATCTGGAGCAGAGACTGTACGGACGTCTGGGTCTGAGGGATTCATGTGAAAATGAATCACGGTTTGATTTGTTGTTTTAATAATGTGGGACGTACATGACAATGAATAAACACCATTTTCAGTACGTCGATGCAACATTAGATTTGTTTAGTGTAAAAATCAAGTTCTGCAAACGACACGATTCACACAGATCCTAAATGGATTTAAAAAGAAACTGTTTTAGTCCTGGTTTAGACTTAGTTTAGTCCTGGTTTAGTCCTGGTTTTTAGTCCTGGTTTAGTCCTGGTTCAGTTCTCAGTTTAGTCCTGTTTTTTAGTCCTGGTTTAGTCCTGGTTTAGTTCTCGGTTTCGTCCTGGTTTTTAGTCCTGGTTTTTAGTCCTGGTTTAGTCCTGCTTTCTAGTCCTGGTTTCGTTCTGGTTCAGTCCTGGTTCAGTCCTGGTTCAGTCCTGGTTTAGTCCTGGTTTCTAGTCCTGGTTTAGTCCTGGTTTAGTCCTGGTTTAGTCCTGGTTCAGTCCTGGTTCAGTCCTGGTTCAGTCCTGGTTTTTAGTCCTGATTCAGTCCTGGTTTTTAGTCCTGGTTCAGTCCTGGTTTAGTCCTGGTTCAGTCCTGGTTCAGTCCTGGTTTCTAGTCCTGGTTTAGTCCTGGTTCAGTCCTGGTTTTTAGTCCTGGTTCAGTCCTGGTTTAGTCCTGGTTCAGTCCTGGTTCAGTCCTGGTTTAGTCCTGGTTTCTAGTCCTGGTTTAGTCCTGGTTCAGTCCTGGTTTAGTCCTGGTTCAGTCCTGGTTCAGTCCTGGTTCAGTCCTGGTTTAGTCCTGGTTCAGTCCTGGTTCAGTCCTGGTTCAGTCCTGGTTTAGTCCTGGTTCAGTCCTGGTTCAGTCCTGGTTCAGTCCTGGTTCAGTCCTGGTTTTTAGTCCTGGTTTACCAGGTTTACCAGGACTAAACCAGGACTATACTCAGGTGCGACTTATACTCCAGAGAACACAGAACTTCTTCTTCTACTACTTCCATTAAACAAACTCATTTCTGAGCTCGTTCATTATCTTGTCCTGAGAAAACGCGCTGGGCCCTTTGGAGTTTAAAGTCTCGAGTGTCAAACGGCGAGAACAAAAGACATTACAGAGATGATTTCCCCTCCAGCTGACGCCGAGCGATGCCGACGCCACACAAACCGCGCACTTTATTACTGAATGAATGACATATTGTGCGTATTTAGCCGAGAGCAGCTTCGCGCGCACAGAACTGTCCGCTCTCAGCTTCACAAACGCGTCCTCAGCATAATCCAGGAGCACGACGGCGGCAGCGTTAGGCCTTATATAGAGCTGCTGCTGTCACCCACGCTGCACCTCTGCTACTCCAACTATTACATTATTAAGATACGAGCGAGCGGTATTAGCGAACGCCTCCAACCGCCTCGTCTCCACGCTCCACAGATGAGTTTACGATGTTTATCCGTGTGATTTGAGTGTTGCTTGATTGTAATAATCCGGAGGCAGCGGAGCACGTGAGAGAGTCCTGGATACTATTTCATAATTCACACGCAAATCACCTTAAAAGCTCGTTTTGTGAGACCGTCAGCGACCGTCTCTGGTTAAACTCAGCGGCGGCGAGGTCAGGACGAGTACACAAACCAGACGGCGTTAATCCGCGCCGTCACATGACACGTGATCACGGATAAAGTAATAGAGCGAGACGTGATTGTGTTTTGAGTTCGCTGGTTTAAATCACGGACTGTGTAAAGAAGAGGACGAAGTGAGTGTGACGTCACCGATAAAGTTCAGCTCCAAATGAAGCGCGTCGAGGCTAGCGGTTATAGCGGCGAATTTGGAAACGTTTAAGACCAAAATGACGAGTCTGACAAGCAGCAGTTACGGCGAAAACGGACAAAGTTTTTCAATAGAAAGTGAATTGGAGCCAGAGTCGATGGAGCAGGAAGTTCGCACATGATCACTTCCTGTTTGGAACGCGGCGGCTAGCAGGTTAGCTATGTTCATTTACATAAACAGTCTATGGTTTAAATACTGGGCTGTTCAATGTACTTTTCTCGGGGGTCAGATTTTTCGGAGGGGCGTGGCCTCAGGGCCGAGGAGCACGACACAACGCTACTTTGGTGTCGCACAAAATGTATAGATTTATATTTATTTTATCCTTTACACCCCCGGACAAACTGAAAAAAAGTGCAATTTATGGTCCGGAAAGTACGGTATTTTTGTGGTTATGGTCATAGTACTCAGCTGTTTTTGTCTCATTTTTTGCCTGATCCTGTTTCTTAGACCCACCCTCCGCCTCCAACCCAGCGTCCTACAACCGGTTTACGCACTTCAACCTTCGACCCAGCGTCCTACCACCGGTTTACGCACTTCAACCTTCGACCCAGCGTCCTACGACCGGTTTACGCACTTCAACCTCCGACCCAGCGTCCTACGACCGGTTTACGTACTTCAACCTTCGACCCAGCGTCCTACGACTGGTTTACGCACTTCAACCTTCGACCCAGCGTCCTACGACCGGTTTACGCACTTCAACCTTCGACGACCCAGCGTCCTACCACCGGTTTACGCACTTCAACCTTCGACCCAGCGTCCTACGACCGGTTTACGCACTTCAACCTCCGACCCAGCGTCCTACGACCGGTTTACGTACTTCAACCTTCGACCCAGCGTCCTACGACCGGTTTACGTATTTCAACCTTCGACCCAGCGTCCTACGACCAGTTCACGCACTTCAACCTTCGACCCAGCGTCCTACCACCGGTTTACGCGCTTCAACCTCCGACCCAGCGTCCTACGACCGGTTTACGCGCTTCAACCTCCGACCCAGCGTCCTACGACCGGTTTACGCGCTTCAACCTCCGACCCAGCGTCCTACGACCGGTTTACGCACTTCAACCTTCGACCCAGCGTCCTACGACCGGTTTACGCGCTTCAACCTCCGACCCAGCGTCCTACGACCGGTTTACGCGCTTCAACCTCCGACCCAGCGTCCTACCACCGGTTTACGCGCTTCAACCTCCGACCCAGCGTCCTACCACCGGTTTACGCGCTTCAACCTCCGACCCAGCGTCCTACCACCGGTTTACGCGCTTCAACCTCCGACCCAGCGTCCTACGACCGGTTTACGCGCTTCAACCTCCGACCCAGCGTCCTACGACCGGTTTACGCGCTTCAACCTCCGACCCAGCGTCCTACGACCGGTTTACGCGCTTCAACCTCCGACCCAGCGTCCTACGACCGGTTTACGCGCTTCAACCTCCGACCCAGCGTCCTACGACCGGTTTACGCACTTCAACCTTCGACGCAGCGTCCTACAACCCGCTCCTCCAACCAGCACGTTACGACGTTATGACAGAAAGTACAGATACTGCTCTCAAATGTAGTAAAGCAAACGTAAAAGTATCCACTGTAAAATGTACTAAAGTGAAGTACACATGCCTAAAATATTCACTTAACTGCAGTACTTTATTACTTTTACTTGGTTACGTTCCAGCACTGAATATAAACGCGTCAGACTGGACTCAGACACATTTTATAACAGACCAGAGTGAACTAAAATGTCATGTAATTGCTTTTCTATGAAAGAACATCACAATAACAGGGATTTTAAAAATAAAACTGAAATTGAGAGTAATTATACGAGTCCATTATCACAAACAATGGAAAGAGCTGATTTTAATGCAGCGCTGCTCAAAAACTAATTATGTCCCAGAGTTTAAAAAAACAAAAAAATAACATTTGGGTCATAGGTGGAGCAAAAAGAGCCTTTCTTCACTTTTCAGGTAAAGAATCCGCCACCTGCTCGTCTCCATGGTGACGTTATGGTTTTGTAATGTCCTCCTGGTGTGGCATTAAACGTGTCCATGTTACGTTTGCTCAGTAACGTGGGAGTTTATTGACCTGAAAACATGAATTCTAACGATAAGTGGGCTCGCCTCTTCACAGATCTGATGTGGAGCTTGGTCCTGGTGTCACCTACTGTCTCCGTAGTGACAAATATGTGTAATGCCATACTGTGGAAAAGTGATACATCTTTAACGTAAAGCGGATAATGGTGAGTGAAAGTGTGAAATGGGCAAAAATGGACAAAAATGGACCAAACATGTGAAGTGACGGGGTTAAAGGTCAAATGTTAGAAACGATATTGTAAAGTTTGATGTAATATCTTCCACAAAAGGCCGGATTCCGATAACGTCACAACATTTTCTCATCAGATCGTGTTTTAAAACTGAGGTGGAACTATAGCCTGTTTATATAAATGGACATGCTAATGTGCTAATGTGCTAATGTGCTAACCGCCGCATCCCAAACAGAAAGTGATCATGGGCGCACTTCAGGCTCCACCGACCTAGTTTAATTCCAGTTTAGACCTGGTTTAGTCCTAGTTTAGTCCTGGTTTAGTCCAGGTTTAGTCCAGGTTTAGTCCAGGTTCAGTCCAGGTTCAGTCCCGGTTCAGTCCCGGTTCAGTCCCGGTTCAGTCCCGGTTCAGTCCCGGTTTAGTCCCGTTTCAGTCCCGGTTCAGTCCTGGTTCAGTCCCGGTTTAGTCACGTTTCAGTCCTGGTTCAGTCTTGGTTCAGTCCCGGTTCAGTCCCGGTTTAGTCCCGGTTTAGTCCCAGTTCAGTCCCGTTTCAGTCCTGGTTCAGTCCTGGTTCAGTCCCGGTTTAGTCCCGTTTCAGTCCCGGTTCAGTCCTGGTTCAGTCCCGGTTCAGTCCCGGTTCAGTCCCGGTTCAGTCCCAGTTCAGTCCCGGTTTAGTCCTGGTTTAGTCCCAGTTCAGTCCCAGTTCAGTCCCGTTTCAGTCCCGGTTCAGTCCCGGTTCAGTCTTGGTTCAGTCCCGGTTCAGTCCCGGTTTAGTCCTGGTTTAGTCCCAGTTCAGTCCCAGTTCAGTCCCGTTTCAGTCCTGGTTCAGTCCCAGTTCAGTCCAGTCGTGCGGCTGGACAGGAGATTTCTATGGTTTTACATTTTAACTGTCAGATTTGAAACACTTTGGCCTGGTCCGGTCTGGTCCGGTCCAGTCTGGTCCGGTCTGTGGTTAATATCTCTGTAATCACTGGGCCTATTCGCACAAAACAAAAGCTGACGAAGGGAAAAAAAAGTTGTGAATAAATCCCATGAACGACTGAAGCTTCCTCCTCCTGTCGAGAGATAGTCCCGTCCTCACAGTGACGTTTGAGTGAGTGTGTGTGTGTGCGTGTGTGGGGTGTGTGTGTCTGTGTGTGTGGGGTGTGTGTGTGTGTGTGGGGGGGGTGTGTGTGTGTGTAGGGGTGTGTGTGTGTGTGTGTGTAGGTGTGTGTGTGCGCTCCTGCAGCCCTGAGGAACAGTCCAACCTCTCTGTCCTTATCACGAGCGCAGCAGCTTTATGGCATCCCCCCTCACCCCCTCTCTCACCCCGAGGAGCGCTCGCCGACACACACGAGTTTTATTATACACAAGCCGCGAGAGTAGACTTCAAGTACGTCCCGAGAACTTTGAGAGAAAACACACGACTCAACTTCTCCGTTTTGTTTGATCGCGTCATCGTGTTAAAGTATCACACAAGATTCAAGTAACAAAAAGAAAACCAAGTTTAGTCCTAGTAGTCCTGGCTTAGTCCTGGTTCAGTCCATGTTCAGTCCTGGTTCCTTCCCGGTTTAGTAAATGGTCACATTTTTCTATAGCGCTTTTCCACCTTCAAGGCACTCAAAGCGCTTTACAACAAGGAACCACTCACCCATTCACACATACATCAGTGTACGCAGACACTGAGGCCGAGGTGGGTTAAGTGTCTTGCCCAACGACACAACGACTTGTCATTTTAAGTGGAAGAACTTGCACAACTGGTGACTGATTAAATACTTTTTTTTACCGCACTGTAACCACCTCACCTCCAGTGTCTTTTTTACCTTCTGTAATCGCCCGGACGGCAACTTTAGCGGTTCAAAGAGGAACAGAGCAGAGCTGAGACGGATTAGTCCAGTGCAGACCCAAGTGCGTTTATTTTTCACCACAAAAATGTCCAAAAAAACAAGAAAAAAGTTTAAAAGAATCGGCCTTTGCAGTACCTGTTATACATACAGCCCCTCTCCTTTTATAGAGCCCCTCCCTTATTGGCTGAGTCCATTCTGTATCACAGGTCAGTTTTTCCCAAATCCAACTCTCTTGTTAAAATTTAGCTCCAATCAACCAGTGTAACAATTTATTCAATTAACTTGTTAATTAAAATAGAGCTCTATGTTTTACTTTAATTGTTTTAACAGTGAAAACTAATCACGTCACCCACAAAGCTCAAATATACGACACCCCTCCTCGTTAACCCCCAGTGGTCTGCCCCGGAACCTGTTTAAGGTGCTTCGGCTCCCCGGGGACTCATTTGACCGAAACACCTAAAGCAGACGACATGGGTAAGTTAAAATTCGCACAATTCAATTACGATCAATTCAGTGATACACATTTATCAATAAAACATTTTAAAACGTTTGTGTGTGTCCTTTTCTTTCTGCCTCAAAGACAGTAAAGGACGAGCTGCGTTACACTTTCCTTCAACAAACTCCGACAGTGAACGAGTGTGACCCGACGACCACGGTTTCCTCCTACAGGCTGTAACTGTTTTGGCCCAAGTCCCTTTTTCCATCTCTGGCTTGTTTCAAAACTCCAGGTGAAATAAAAGAGAAAAGTGACCCAGTTATAGTCTGCGAGGTCAGAGCGGCACGCGGCCCGCACGACTTTTACCTTTGAAGAGTTTCCACCATCACTCTCCGTTTGACAACTTAGTTTAGTCCCGGGACTTTATGGTTCTGCTCTCGCACGAGCCAAACGGATTACAGCAGCGAGCAATAAAAATATCATCTAACTCCAATACACGAGCACGAGCTTCACGGCGATTAATCAGGTGGGTTTGGTCTATTTATACTGAGAGACGGTTTAAGCACAAACGGAGATAAGGGCCAAGGCGGGTTTATTTGTACAGCGCGTTCAAAGAGCTTTACGGAATAAGAAAGACGTTAAAATCACAATACAACAAATCAAAACATAAATAATCATAAAGAGAAGAGGCAGAGTAAACTCCTCTCAGTCACAGCAGATAAACAGAAGAGTTTGAGTCTGGATTTACACGTCAAAGTCGAGGCCTGAGTCACATCGAAAGGAAGAAAGAGAGACAGGTTTTAACAAAAGTGAAACACGGATTCAACAAGTTTAGTCCGGGTTTAGTTCGGGTTTAGTCCTGGTTTAGTCCTGGTTTAGTTCGGGTTTAGCCCTGGTTTAGTCCTGGTTTAGTCCTGGTTTAGCCCTGGTTTAGCCCTGGTTTAGCCCTGGTTTAGCCCTGGTTTAGTCCTGGTTTAATCTCTATTTAGTCCTGATTTAGTCCTGATTTAGACCTGGTTTAGACCTGGTTCCTTCCCAGTTTAGTCCTGGTTCAGTTCTGGTTCAGTCCATCTTTAGTCCATCTTTTAGTCCTGGTCTAGTCCTGGTCTAGTCCTAGTTTAGTCCTAGTTTAGTCCTGGTTTAATTCTAATTTAGTCCCGGTTTAGTCTTAGTTTAGTCCTAGTATAGTCCTGGCTTTGTCCTGGTTCAGTCCCGGTTCAGTCCCGGTTCAGTCCCGGTTCAGTCCTGGTTCAGTCCTGCTTTAGTCCTGGTTCAGTCCTGGTTGGAGCTGTACATTATGTCTGTTCTTTTGAATTGAGTTGCACCACGTCGCTCTTTCTTTTTTTTTTACATATAAATACAAATCCAGGGCTTAAACGCTGGAATCTCGCCACTTTCAGGCTAAATGTGCCCCGCCCACTGCTGGATCAATAACCCCGGGGCCTCGTTCGTCTTGGGGACATGTCCACACAGGACAGAATACAAAACAGAAACAGGCTCGAGTGAGTTGCCCAAAGCCACAGCCAAGTCCTGTACACAATCGCACCGTCCCGCAATGTGATATATAAACTGGGATAAACATATAAAGCTCTAGATACGGACATTTTAGAGAGATCAGGTGATAAAACTACAGGTACGATGAAGCAGTATGAAGCAGATCTGGCTTCCAAAATTGACTTTTCCGAGCTTTTCACTATGTTTTAGCCTTTTCTTCTGTGCTGAATCTCTGAAGTTGTTTTTGGAGTGATTCACGTTTGAGTTTAATCTTTAATCGTTTATTTTCAAGACGCCATTTTGCCGATAAATCCCCGTTTTCACCTCCACCTGTGACACGCCCACTGTGACGTCCGCACCTCCTTCTCCAGTTTTATTTTCTTAATCGTTGATACTCGTAGGATTCTGCAGCGTCGCGTCGTCATTTTGGTACAAATAAAAATTTTTTAAAAGTGCTGCTCTAGTGCGACGTGCATCTGTCCGTAGGGGGCGCCGACAGCTACACGCCGCTTTATTGTGATGACGTTTACGGCGACGTCAGCTCCATTGGACGCTGCAGTTTTCTAACGCGGACGTCAGCGGATTTGTTTCTTTTATTAAGTCGTTTTAGATGAATATTGTGATTTAAAATGTGTAAATTATAACAAAATGATCCACAGACATGAGAACCATAGAGACACAAGCACAATACGTCTGATTTTAGAAGTATTTCATAGAAAAAATTACCGTTCTTCAGTTTTGTTCTAATGTTTCCTCGTCACAAACAGACCTGGAGTTGTGTTTTGTTTCATTCACACATGTTTAACAGCAGATTTAGGCTGAGTTCAAACAGAAAACACTCCGTTCCACCTTGTGATGTCATCGTGTGGCGATACAGGAAGTGCTCCGCTGTGTTTTTAAACTCCACACACACCTTCATTTCTAGAATCATTTGGATCATTTCAGCCCTGGAACTGCGCAATTTCTACTGATCTAAAGGTCAAAGGTTGATGTTAACTTGAAAACTACCACTTGATGACATCACAAGGTGGAACAGAGCATTTTGAGTTTTGGAGATGTAACAGACGAATAATAAAGTGTTACTCAAACATGTGTGAATGAAACAAAACACAACTCCAGGTCTGTTTTTGAGGCGGTAAAAGCTTTAGAACATGACTTAAAGCTCAAAAGAGTCAATTTTGTGTCATAAAGGACATTTAATTTTGTGTCGTCTTCGGAAACAAACTGAATTTTTCTCTATTCAGATGTTAAACTTCCCATTTGTCCCGCTCACAATGGAATCTATTGGACCTAAATCCGAAACACGAGTCTCTTCCAAATCACAGAATCTCATCAGTTGGACTCATTTTTGGAGCGTCAGTGTCCTGCTCCGCTCGGACGCCTCCTCTGGTCCAGCTGAGCTTTTCATCCCTGGGTCTAAATCTCGACATGAGCCCAGCGCCCCCTCATGGACCCCCCACAGGGCCCCCCCACAGGGCCCCCCACAGGGACCCCCCACATGGACCGAAACCAGGACTAAACCGGGACTAAAGCAGGCACTGATCGATCTGTGTCTGCTTCATCTGCCTCATGCTTCTGACAGACTCTGGAACCTGTCAGGACTCTGCTGAAATCTTTATGAGGGGCCAGTGTGGAGTTCAGACCGAGTGAAGGCGATGACGCGAGAACAATGTGTGTGTGTGTGTGTGTGTGTGTTGTTTTTGTGGTGACGCATGAAACACACAAACACGATGGAAATGTAGAGGATAAAGTTTTATACGATAATGTCAAAATATCAAAATGCCACAAGACTCAGAATAAACTTTAAAACAGAACAAGTCTCTGCAGCAACAAAGAACATGAGCCACATGAACCATGAAGAGGACTAAACCGGGACTATACTGGGACTAAACCGGGACTATACTGGGACTAAACCAGGACTATACTGGGACTAAACCAGGACTATACTGGGACTAAACCAGGACTAAACCGGGACTAAACCGGGACTAAACCGGGACTAAACCAGGGCTAAACCAGGGCTAAACCGGGGGCTAAACCGGGGACTAAACCGGGACTATACTGGGACTAAACCAGGGCTAAACCAGGGACTAAACCGGGACTACACCGGGACTATACTGGGACTAAACCGGGACTATACTGGGACTATACTGGGACTAAACCGGGACTATACCAGGGCTAAACCGGGACTAAACCGGGACTAAACCAGGGCTAAACCAGGGCTAAACCGGGGACTAAACCGGGACTACACCGGGACTATACTGGGACTAAACCAGGGCTAAACCGGGACTAAACCGGGACTATACTGGGACTAAACCAGGGCTAAACCAGGGCTGAACCGGGACTAAACCGGGGGTAAACCAGGACTAAACCGGGACTAAAGCAGGACTAAAGCGGTACTAAACCAGGACTGAACCGGGACTAAACCGGGACTATACTGGGACTAAACCAGGGCTAAACCAGGGACTAAACCGGGACTACACCGGGACTATACTGGGACTAAACCGGGACTATACTGGGACTATACTGGGACTAAACCGGGACTATACCAGGGCTAAACCGGGACTAAACCGGGACTAAACCAGGGCTAAACCAGGGCTAAACCGGGGACTAAACCGGGACTATACTGGGACTAAACCAAGGCTAAACCAGGGCTAAACCAGGGACTAAACCGGGACTACACCGGGACTATACTGGGACTAAACCAGGGCTAAACCGGGACTAAACCGGGACTATACTGGGACTAAACCAGGGCTAAACCAGGACTAAACCGGGGGTAAACCAGGACTAAACCGGGACTAAAGCAGGACTAAAGCGGTACTAAACCAGGACTGAACCGGGACTAAACCGGGACTATACTGGGACTAAACCAGGACTATACTGGGACTAAACCGGGACTATACCAGGGCTAAACCGGGACTAAACCGGGACTAAACCGGGGCTAAACCAGGGCTAAACCGGGACTAAACCAGGGCTAAACCGGGGACTAAACCGGGACTACACCGGGACTATACTGGGACTAAATCGGGACTAAACCGGGACTAAACCGGGACTATACTGGGACTAAACCAGGGCTAAACCAGGGCTGAACCGGGACTAAACCGGGACTAAACCGGGGGTAAACCAGGGCTGAACCGGGACTAAACCGGGGGTAAACCAGGACTAAACCGGGACTAAAGCAGGACTAAAGCGGGACTAAACCAGGACTGAACCGGGACTAAATCGGGACTAAACCAGGACTAAATGAGGATTAAATAAGGACTAAACCAGGACTAAACCAGGACCAGTTTTCTGCAGTTAAAACCTGGATCATTCTTCCTTTAGATATGACTCAGGCCTCGACTTTGACGTTTAAATCCAGACTCAAACTGTTCTGTTTATCTGCTGTGACTGAAAGGGGTTTATTCTGCACTTTTCTCTTTTAATGTTCATTTTATGACAATTATTTATGTTTTGATTTGTTGTATTGTCATTTTAACGTCTTTCTTGGAGAATAATCTTTAGATATTTTTCAACAGCAATAATTTCACCCTAAATGCTTTAAGAAGTAGGTTATGTGCTGAAAAATAAATAAAATAAAATGACTCTTGTGCATCTACTGTGTCTTGTATTGTTGTTTTGTCTGGTTTATATTTTTCCCTCCAGTGGCTGTGAGAATAAAGAGAAGCACAAAACAACGTGGAGAATGCAAATGAGTTATACTTTGAGTCTCAGGGTTTGTATCGCACATTCTGAAACAATTCTGTTGAGTATAAAGTGGGTTCAAAACAATACAGTCTGTGTGTGATTAAATGGTAAAAGGAATGGAAGAATAAACAATTATATCGTTTATCGGCATAAAAAGGATTGACAATAATAAACCAAAGAACATCTCCCACATGAGCCACATGAGCCACACGAACCATCTCACATGAAGAGGACTAAACCGGGACTAAACCAGGACTAAACCGGGACTGAACCGGGACTAAACCGGGACTGAACCAGGGACTAAACTGGGACTGAACCGGGACTAAACCGGGATTAAACCGGGATTAAACGGGGACTGAACCGGGACTGAACCGGGACTGAACCGGGACTAAACTGGGACTGAACCAGGACTGAACCGGGACTGAACCGGGACTGAACCGGGACTGAACCGGGACTGAACCGGGACTGAACCGGGATTAAACCGGGATTGAACCGGGACTAAACCAGGACTAAACCAGGACTATTTACGTGGTCCAAGTGAGTCTTTTGAGTAGAACATCAGTCTTGTCTGGTACATGTGTTTTTTTTTTCCTGTTTCTTAATATCTGTTGCTTTTGTTTAAATTGAGCACAGATCATTTTTGTAAATATGTATTATGTTTTTCCCACTCGTTACCACGGTGACTGCAGTAACTTTTGTCAACTGGGGATTTTCTGCGTCTGCCTCCTGCTTTTGATTGACCAGATTTCCCTCAGTGTTTTTTTGCATTAGTGGTAATATTTTGTGTTTTATTTCTGTTCTACGATGAGATTTGAAGTGTAGAAAGTTGAATCTTAAACTTCTATGACTCATTATAGACACGAACTCACGACTTAAGTTCCTCATTGTCATTTATGTCTTTATGTTTGATTAGATTTACTGATTTTCTTCGACATATCACACTTCAAAACGTGTTACCATGACAGGCCTGTACATGAGCTTTAAACATGTGTAAGTACAGACGCAGATCATGTTTCTATTCAAGAATTTCCTCATTTTAACCCTCTGGTGCACAGCGGTCACTGCAGTGGACAGATACTAAAACATAACTTCTTCTTTAATGCATTGGTTTATGTGGTGGAGCTGCACATCAGCCTCTAGAGTGCTCTCTGCTGCCACACTCCATTGAGGTCAATTCAGTGGTCAGTCGGTGTAACTGCAAGTAAATTTCCTCTGGTTGGTTTTCTTATTCAGGGCTAAACATTGCACCTAAATAGTGTTGAAATTTCCCAAAAATTGTTAAAATAAATAAATCAAAGCATAAAAAAAAACATATGTCCGTATATTTACAATAAAACACACGTTAATTCATTTTTACAGGCAGCTCACAGTGTTGTTTCATGTCCTGAGAAGAAGAAAAACAAAACTTCAGAAAAAAATCTTGACCAAGGCTTTTCATAATTGATGCATCAGAGGGTTAATCTTTAGTTTACATCCTTTTAATTAAATCCAGGTCTTGTGTAATCAATCCTCTTTAGAAACCGCAGCTGTGACATGAAAATGAAAAATGGATTTTGTCTAAGAGATGAGTGACAGTCGGTGTAAATAAACGCTCACAGATGGACAGTCGAGCTGAAAGTGTGTAAATGCTTTGCGCTGTGGGAGGAGGTTGTTTTTATTCATTTAGTTAATAAGATTTCAAAATGTATGCGACATATTTCACTCTGAACTTAATTAAATTCACTCTGTCCGCCAGTCGGCCTCACTCCCCTGCGCGCCAGAGACGTAGACTGTTTATATAAATGGACAGAGCTAACGTGCTAGCTCTATCCACTCCGCTCCAGTTCACTTTACATTGAAAAACCGTGCCCTCTCTCCGTCTCATCCATAGACTGTAAATGGACATAGCTAACCTGCTAGCCGCCGCGTAACAATCAATCTCCAAAGTTAGCCCTCTGATTTCTTTTAGTAGCGTTTGCATGCTGGGTTTCTTTTTGTCTGTCGTACGGTTGCGCTTAAACATTGATTTTTCAGACGTGATACTCGTTAAATGGATCAAAGCTGGTCAGAATTGTCTTAAGTGATGTAAATCCAGAAACTATGAGGCTGATTTGTGGTTTTTAAGTCACAAAATAAACGGCAGAGACACTTGCACCCACGTCCGGCCGATGTTACAAATACTAAGTGATCATGAGCGCGCTTCCGTTTCCATCGACTTGTACGTTAAAAAACTGTCACTCCTCTCTCTGTACCTGCTGCTGTCAGACTCGTCATTTTGGTCTTAAATGTTCGTATTAACCCTCTACATGATCCTGGGGTTCATTTTTTCGAGTTATTTTGAGTTTATTTTTTGTTTTGTTTTTTTGAGTTATTTTGAGTTTTGTTTGTTTGGGGGGTTTTTTGGTATTTTTTAGTTTTTAGGTTTTTTTTTTAAATTTAAGTTATGTTTATTATAATTATTTATTTATTTTAATTTTTTTTTTTTTGCTATTTTGAGGTGTTTTTTTGTATTTTTATCTCTTTTTTGTTTGGGTTTTTTATTTTTGTTATTTTGAGGTTTGTTTGTTTTTTGAGGATTTTTTTTGTTATTTTGACTTTTTTTTTTTTTTTTTAAACTGTCTCCTCTCTCTGTACCTGCTGCTGTCAGACTCGTCGTTTTGGTCTTAAATGTTCGTATTAACCCTCTACATGATCCTGGGGTTTTTATTTCACTATTGCGTCTGTAAATCAAGATATGAACATTAATAACAGACAAATCAAGCGTTTTCTTTCCCCGAGGTCACTCCCGCTAGCGTTAGCAACAGGTTTGATTGACAGTGTTGCTAAGCCCCGCTCCCTGCTAAACCAGCAATGTGGGCGTTACCTTCAACAGCCTCGCTCCGGATTGGCTCTTTGGTTGCTATGATACTCGCTTTCAGAATTACTAAAACGCAACACAGCTCCAAATCCGCCGCTATAACTGCTCTAGCCTCGACGAGCATCGCTTGACTGGAGCCGAACGCTGTGGGTGACGGTGCGGTTCCAGCTCCTGCAGATGAATGCTGTTGTCGTGTCCTTGGGCAAGACACTTAACCCGCCTCACAGATTTCGCTCTACGTAGGTTTTTCGTAAATTAAACCTGTCAGTGGTCATAATGTAATGGCTGACTGGTTCACTGAAAAAAGCCCTTGTCTAACAGCAGAACACATTACCCCCCGTGTACACGCTCACGTTCATCGCTCAGCCGCCGTAACGTGACCATAGATCACGCCAAAGTGTCGGACTCACCTCACACGGTGCGGAAGGACATGCATCTGTCACACGGCGCGGTCCTGCTCCCAAAATAAGACTCTATATTCATGTGCGAGACTCATCCATAATGTATTTACCTCCCCTTTTTTATGTGAACTAGACATTTCTCAGCCTCCATTTTTAAAACCTGAATGACGATGAAGTTAGGGACTGTTATGACCCAAAAGTAGATAAAAACATGTGTAAAAGGGCACACGGAACAACCAGTTCAACACTTTTCATTGCTTTTTAACCCTTGTGTCGTCCTGGGGTAATTTATGACCCCAAAAAATAACTCACTGGCAGCAGAACTTGGTCATTTCTTTTTCAAATAAGTTGAAAATTGGGCCACTTGAAAAAAAAAAAGTTGATTGGATAATAAGAACTGTCTGAAAAACAAGTTACGTTAAAGTTCAATTTGTTTCTCTTATAACTCAGATCAACTTAATTTCCACCTCTGTACTTGACAAACACAGAACAGTGATGAAAATTAAGGGTTGCAGGAGATTTTGAGGTCCAAAAATGCACAATCGTAACTCGACTGGAAGGAACACACAAGGGTTAAAACTTCTCTTTACTCTTATTTTTTTCTTTTTTTTTTAACCCTCTGATGCATGAATTATGAAAGCCTTGGTCAAGATTTTTTTCTGAAGTGTTTTTCTTCTTCTCAGGACATGAAACAACATTGTGAACTGCCTGTAAAAATGAATTGACTTGTGTTTTATTGTCAATATACGGACATATGTTTCTTTTTATGCTTTGAAAAACATTTTAACAATTTTGGGGAAATTTTAACACTGTATAGGTGCAATGTTTAGGCCCAAATAAGAAAACCAAACAGAGGAAATTTACTTGCAGTTACACCGACTGACCACTGAATTGACCTCAATGGAGTGTGGCAGCAGAGAGCACTCTAGAGGCTGATGTGCAGCTCCACCACATAAACCAATGCATTAAAGAAGAAGTTATGTTTTAGTATCTGTCCACTGCAGTGACCGCTGTGCACCAGAGGGATAAAGACACTGGGAAAACAATCTTAACAAACCCGGTGCTCAGAAAAACAAAGTAACAAAGGAAAAAAAAAAACATGGTGAGCCGCCAACTTAAAATGTCTCTACGCAAATGAACAAACAGCTCGTTAACTATCCCTGCGCAAAATACAGAACGAAAACACGACGTCTGGACTCACCGGGCTAAAAAAAAAAGAAGCTAAGGTAAGAAAAGCGAAGGATTTGGTTTAGGTGTGCCAGCAGGGGGCAGCGCTACACTCAGAACGTGCAGTATGACATGCACGCTCTGTCCATAGACTGTATAAAGAAGCAGAGTGTGACGTCACCCACAGCTCCAAATGAAGCTAATCGAGGCTAGCAGTTATCGCGGCGAATTTGGAGCTGAGTTGCATATTAGGAATTCCGACCACGAGTATCATAGCAACCAAAGAGCCAATCCGGAGCGAGGCTGTTGAACGTAATGCCGCTTCCCACCCGCACCGCTGGTTTAGCACGGAGCGGGCGCTTAGCAACGCTGTCAATCAAGCCTGTTGCTAACGCTACATCTTGATTTATGGACACATTAGCGAAATAAATAAAAAAAGGATCATGTAGAGCGGGTTAATACGAACATTTAAGACCAAAACGACGAATCTGACACGGTTTTCCAACGTAAAGTGAACTGGAGCCACTGGAGCTGGACGCGCGCACATGATCACTTCCTGTTTGTAACATCGGCCAGACGTGGGTTCAAGAGTCCCAGCCACAAATTTGCTGCTATTTTGTTTATTTTGTGATTTAAAAACCTCAAAACAGCCACGTAGTTTTTGGATTTACATCATTTAAGACGATTCTTTGATTAATTTAACAAATATCATGGCTGAAAAATCAATATTTACACGCAAACAAAGAGGAACCCCACATGCAGACGCTACTCAAAGAAATTAGAGGGCTAACTTCGGAGATCGAATTGTAACGTAGCGGCTAGCAGGTTAGCTATGTCCATTTATATATACAGTCTATGGATGAGACAGAGCTTGTACAAAACTGCAGGTACGTCTCCCGTTAGCGATCGATTTGTATTAAATGTGGTTTGAAAAGTGAACGTTGGTAAAGAGCAAAGTGTCGCTCATGTTGTGTGTTTGTATTTACAGCTCGAAACGGAAACACAAAAAAACCAGAACATCCAACGAAACGTGTCAATTCAGTCCAGTCACTCCTACAGCTTTTATCCAGCCTTTTATGTGCCCTTTAAAAACTATTTGGACAAAGTAAAGGTCATCGCTGAGGACAGAAACCAGGCTCTGGCGCTGACCGTTGTGTGACGTCGGGAGGTTGTGTGTGTGTGTTTGTGTGTGTGTGTGTGTGACAGCTCCAGATAGACAGACACTCTGGAAGAAGCAGCGCAGGGAATGATTCATGAAAACGGGGTCAAACTACAACGATATGATGAATTTGGGGGAACAGCGGCGAGTTCAAGTAAATGAAATGCCAGCGGTGATGCGCGGCTGCTCTTGTGGCTGAGCGGACCAGGCTTCGGTGTAAATTTTGAGCGTCTAGTCGCGTTTTCTGTTTTCGAATAGTGAAAGTAATGAAGCTCTAGGGATCATTGTGTGAGACGGTAAATACTTTCAAACATGAATCACTCCAAAAACAAGGGAAAAAAATAACTTTACGGAGATGTTACATTAGAGTCTATTTTTAGTTATTTTTTTTTATTATTTTAAGCTATTTATCTATTATCTTGTTTTATTGCATGTACCATTTTCCTTCTGTTCTTTAACTGTGCGGTGCAATACTGTAATTTCCCCACTGTGGGACTAATAAAGGCAGATCTTTTCTTATCTAAAACATGGTGAAAAACTAACATTTGTAAACAATTTTGCAGAATAGGTGGTGATTTAATCTGTAAAAGTTGTCATTAATTAGTAAGTAGTAGTAGTAGTTACAAGTAAAGTTGCTCCATGTATTGATTCACTGATTGTGTTTAAATCTGCACTCTATGGGTCCTCTTTAAATGTGTGCGCTCTATGGGTCCTCTTTAAATGTGTCACGCTCTATGGGTCCTCTTTAAACGTGTGCGCTCTTTGGGTCCTCTTTAAATGTGTGTGCTCTATGGGTCCTCTTTAAATGTGCGCGCTCTATGTGTCCTCTTTAAATGCGTGCGCTCTATGTGTCCTCTTTAAATGTGCGCGCTCTATGTGTCCTCTTTAAATGTGTCGCTCTCTGGGTCCTCTTTAAATGTGTGCGCTCTATGGGTCCTCTTTAAATGTGTGCGCTCTATGGGTCCTCTTTAAATGTGCGCGCTCTATGGGTCCTCTTTAAATGTGTGCGCTCTATGGGTCCTCTTTAAATGTGCGCGCTCTATGTGTCCTCTTTAAATGCGTGCGCTCTATGTGTCCTCTTTAAATGTGCACGCTCTATGTGTCCTCTTTAAATGCATGCGCTCTATGTGTCCTCTTTAAATGTGTGCGCTCTATGGGTCCTCTTTAAACATCTGCACTCTATGGGTCCTCTTTAAACGCGTGGGTCCTCTTTAAATGTGTGCACTGTCTGGGTCATCTTTAAATGTGTGATTCTACGGGTCCTCTTTGAATGTCTGTGCTCTATGAGTCCTTTTTAATGTGTGTACTCTCTGGGTCCTCAGAACTGAAGAAACAGCTTGGATGAGCAGCGAAACGTCTTCACTCCTACAACGATTTGTCCAGTTGACAGATTTAAACGTCTTTTGCTATGTGCACTCTATGGGTCCTCTTTAAACGTGTGCACTCTATGGGTCCTCTTTAAACATGTGCACTCTATGGGTCCTCTTTAAACATTTGCAGTCTATGGGTCCTCTTTAAATGTGTGCGCTCTATGGGTCCTCTTTAAACATCTGCACTCTATGGGTCCTCTTTATTTGAGGAAGTTACTGCAGCCCCATACTCCACCCAGATCCCTGAGGTCAGAGGTCAGCTGACTAAAGCCAGGCTCAAGACCAGAGGTGACAGAGCTTTTTCTGTGGCAGACCATGGAACAGCGCCCTCTGCCTGTCAGATCCTCTTCTCCCTGGCATTTAACACAAGCTACACAGGATATCTTGACGTTTTGTTGTTCTTTTCCTCTGTATTGTATTATGTGTATATTTGTTTTTTTCTTGACTTTTAGGTGAAGCACTTTGATCATCTGAAATTGTTTTAAATCTACTGTATAAATAAACTTGAATTATGTTGAATTAGATGTATTACGCCTTACACAGTACACTTTACAAACCTGTTTCAATGTGCTGTAAAAGTTTTTGGCACTGGCTGCAGTTGCAAGGGGGCGTCTCTATTATCATCATAGTCTTTTTTGGGGTTGCTGACAACATAACATATTTATACTGCATTGCTGACGTTCCCTTTGCATTATTGAGTAACTGGAAATTCCCTTGAAGTCGCACGTTTTAGCTCAAATGAATTAATTACAAAATCCACTGTCTGCTGCTTTCCCCTCCCACGTTTACCGAGCGTCCGTGCCCATCGATCCCGGCTGCGTTCCTCAGATCAATACGTTAATTATAGCTGCATTAAAATGACACGCAATACCAGGCAGCCATAACGAGACACGAGACGCCCCTCTAATACTCGTTTACAGCTCACTCTGTGTTTTAAAAATACAAGGGAAGTACACAGAGTCGACAATAGTACTATTACTCAGCGTGTGTGGGTCAGTATAACAGTTGTTAAGACTAAAATTACTACTGAAAACTGACCCCTCGGTTTCCTGTTTGTCACCCGTCTCCATCGGTTCTGGCTTCAATTCACTTTCTATTGATAAGCCGTCGCCCCTCTTTCTGTACCTGCTGCTGTCAGACTCGTCATTTGTGGGTTAAAATGTTCATATTAACTCGATCTACATGATCCTGGGGTTTTTATTTCACTATTGTGTCTGTAAATCAAGATATGAACATTAATAACAGACGAATCAGGCGCCTTCTTTCCCCAACGTCGCTCTCGCTAGCGTTAGCAACAGGTTTGAGTCACATCTTCAGGAAGAATGTTCCAGGTTTTACACTTTACTGCACAAAACTCAAACACTGATTCAACTGGTTTGGTCCTGGTTTAGTCCATGTTTAGTCCTGGTTTAGTCCTGGTTCAGTCCTGGTTCTGTCCTGGTTCTGTCCTGTTTTAGTCCTGGTTCTGTCCTGTTTTAGTCCTGGTTCTGTCCTGGTTCTGTCCTGGTTCAGTCTTGGTTCAGTCTTGGTTCAGTCTTGGTTCAGTCTTGGTTCAGTCTTGGTTTAGTCCTGGTTTAGTCCTGGTTTAGTCCTGGTTTAGACCTGGTTCAGTCCTGGTTCAGTCCTGGTTTAGTCCTGGTTTAGTCCTGGTTTAGTCCTGTTTAAGTCCTGGTTTAGTCCTGGTTTAGTCCTGGTTTAGTCCTGGTTCAGTCCTGTTTTATTCCTGGTTCAGTCCTTGTTCAGTCCTGGTTCAGTCCTGTTTTAGTCCTGTTTTAGTCCTGTTTAGTCCTGGTTCAGTCCTGTTTTAGTCCTGGTTTAGTCCTGTTTTAGTCCTGTTTTAGTCCTGTTTTAGTCCTGTTTTAGTCCCGGTTCAGTCCTGGTTCAGTCCTGTTTTAGTCCTGGTTTAGTCCTGAGTTAGTCCTGTTTTAGTCCTGTTTTAGTCCCGTTTTAGTCCTGGTTCAGTCCTCCTCAGATGGTTCCTGTGGCTCCTGTGGGACATGTTCTTTGGTGCTTGTCCATGGAGAGACTTTTTCACAGAGAGAGTTAAGATCCCGCATGCGACTAAACCAGCGGTAGGAGCAGGAAGGGGCGTTACCTTCAACATCCTCACTCCTGATTGGCTCTTTTGTTGCTATGATACTCGCGGTCAGACTTCCAAACATGTAACGCGGCCCCAGTTTATCCTCTATAACTGCAATCCTCCCTCAGTCCACGTCTTTGTCCCGTCCAGGATCTGAACACAGACGCTGTTTTAAACCATGTGTCATTTTCCCAAACTGCGACGCTCCAAAGTGACTGATGAAGATGATGATGATGAGACTGAAAACTTTAGAAATCCTTTAGTCATTTAAAACTCCATTTGCCGCTTCAGCTAAACAGCGTGTTATCATCTGCTCGGGTCTATTGTTCCCGTCGGAGCCACCAAAGCACATTTGAAGCCTCGTAATAATGAGGTATTGTATAGGAGGCTTTTGTGTTCCAGGCTCAGAGGTTTCATCTCGGTTTATGTTTAATTCCCAGATCTGATGACCTTTGCTTCCTGTTGGTCTCCTCTTCCTGGAATTCATTTCCTGTTCCCTCAAGCAGCCGTAAAAATAAAACAGATTATGAGAAAAAAAATGCCGTAAATGCTGTAAAAACAAGTCTGAAAAGGCAACGTTTTGGGATGAATGTAAGTTACAAACAGCAAAAAGAGGAAAGTAATGAAGTAAAAGTAGTAAAAGTACTGTACTTAAGTCAAATTTTAGGTATCTGTACTTTATTTAAGTATATTTTAAAGTCGATATTTTTTACTTTTACTTCACTACATTTGAGAGCAGTATCTGTACTTTCTACTCCACTACATTTCTGAACAGGACTGAAAAGTAAAAAGTACTTTTATTATAGTTTTAGACCTGCTGAAAAGGCTGAGGGTTTATTTTTAACACGTTTGTAGTTTGAGCAAAACAAAAAAATACAGTGTTCGCTGGTTTATCGCTGGGGTCACGTTCTAAAAATACCCCGTAATAGCTGAAATCCGCGAAGTATCAGCTTTATTTTTTACATTATTCTCTCTGTTTTTGTCTGTAAAACCCCTCACCACACACTTTATACACTTTTCTCACACAGGCGTTAACATTTTCTCACATTTCTCTCTCGTTTAAACTCTCTCAAAGTTCAAACCTTCGTAGGCGTCTTTGTCGGTGCAGAACGTTTCATCGACATTGTGGGTTTTGTCGGGGAGAAAACAAATTGCAAACGTACAGCACTTCAGAGTCACACTGAGATCCAACGTTTATGTAAATTTGTCTGAACACATTCTGTACTGGACAGGAGACACGGCACGGAGGAGACTGATGGACAATGGTCTACAGTCCAACAGCCAATCAGGACGCACAACACAATACGCTGTCAAATAACACGCAAAATTACACGAAGAAAATCTGCAAAACAACGAGACGAAAGGTGAACCGCGATATAACGAGGGACACAAATAAAAACAGACAGAAAAAATATCGATTCAGTTGTTTCTGTTGAACAAAATCCACCTCAAATCTTTATCAAAATCACCTCAAACCCTGCGCGAAATACTTTTACTTTTTACTCTTCAAGCACATTTTTAAACATGTACTTTAATACTTTTACATCATATTTAATGTAGGAATGAAGCGAATCATTTAATCCATCTATATTTTTTTCTACACTGACTTAGAAGCCGTTTGGTGAACCTTTTCTCATCTCCAGGCCAAAACGGGAGGGACTATGTTTTTCTCGTGTGGCCTGGGAACGCCTCGGGGTCCCGCTGGAGGAGCTGGAGGACGTGTCTGGGGTGAGGGAAGTCTGGGAGTCCCTGTTTAGACTGCTGCCCCCGAGACCCGGCCCCGGATAAGACGGAGAAACTGGATGGATGGATGATCTTTGTTATATTAGGATTGTATTCTCTCGCCTTTACTTCACGCCACGTTCATTTCTCCATATTCTCGTTTTCCATATCGCTGGTTCTTAAAGTTCATTCTTATTTCTTCTAAACCATTTACAGCGTAACCAATATTCCCGCTGCGTTTTCTCCTCCGTTTCATCTGCTGTACGTTACAAACTGCTGTAGTGACAAAACTATTGACCTGTAAATCAAATCAACCCGTTTATGCTTCCGTCACTTTGCGAATAACAGCGCAGCTAAAAACGTCGTAATAATATCGCTGTTAAAATGAGCTGCTGCGGTGGCGATACTCGAGTAGTTTCTTCAGACCAAAGTTCAGTTTGGACCACTCAACAGCGCCATCTGCAGTTCGTCGCTTGATTAAGGAAGCGCTGGAAATACAATGGAAACGTACGCGCAGGATTTTAAACCGGGACGAGGGGCTTTTTTACTCACGCGCACCTGGGATACTGTCACGAAGAAGTCGGACTGACAGACAGATGGCGCTGTTCAAACTGTTCGGAATGAAAACAAACAAAAAAAAATCTGAAAAATCTATTGAAATAACTGCAGTAACACATTGGAGTAAGATATAAAAAAAAGAGTGTTATAAAGTACTGGTGTCTGTCATGACTCAGACCAGAGGGCGGAGCCTGGAGGCCACGCCCAGGTGTGTTTGAGTGACAGCTCCTCAGTGTGGGGCGGGGCAGACCTTAGAAAAAAACAGAAAAAGAGACCGAAGGTATTCAAGAAAACAAAAATGGTTGGAAATCATTGTGTGTGAGCTCGGGTGCACATTTTGAAGCAAATTATATCGTTACAGAGAAATTTTGCAGTAAACGATAATATTGAAACTACCCTGCTTTTTTTTCATAGTTTAGCCGGGGGTGCGACTTATACTCGGATGTGATTTATATGTGAAATATGTTTTTTTTCTTCATTATTATGCATTTTTTGGCTAGTGCGACTTATAATAATCCTGAAAATACGGTACTTTAAGACAGTGGTGGTACCGGTCCGTCACGAGTTTGCTACCAGGCCGCACAAAAACAGTAAATAATTTATCAGCAACCGCATCTTCTCCGACGTAACTTTCGCCCGTCCCTCATGACGCGCTAATAAGCTCGTCCGTAGACATATAATGAGAATCCTGACAGGAAATCGCCACAGAAATCCATTTGATGTCGTAAAAAGTAGAGCCATAAGCGAGTGAAAATGAGCCAAAACAAAAGTCTGTGGAGAGGTTTTTAACAAAGAGGAAAAGGACAACTGAGGAGCCAGAAGAGGAGAACACGACCTCCAAGAAAAAGAAAGATCAATTTAACAGACAACACCAGGAGTCCTACTTAAACATGGGTTTGTCTCGACAGGTGAGTCTCACGCGCCGAGTCGGCTCTGTGTAATAAAAAAGCAAATGAGGCAGTGAAACCTTCAAAACTGCTTCTGCACATGGAGACGAAGAACCTGGGATTAAAAGATGAGATTTAGAGTTTTTGAAAGAAACAAACATGAACAAGAAGGAAAGAAGAAACAAGCACAGGCTCCTCCCACTGACGCCGCGTGTGGTGAGTTTTATTTTTATGCAACTTTCTCTTTTATGCAACTTTCTTTCTCTCTTTCTTTCTTTGTTTATTTCTTTCACTCTTTCTTTCTCTTTGTTTGTTTATTTATTTCTCTCTTTCACTCCTTTCTCTCTTTATTTATTTCTTACACTCCTTCTTTCTCTCTTTCTGTTTATTTCTTTCTCTCTTTCTTTCTTTGTTTATTTCTTTCACTCCTTTCTCTCTTTATTTCTTTCACTCCTTCTTTCTCTGTTTCTTTGTTTATTTCTTTCACTCTTTCTTTCTCTCTTTTTTCTTCCCCTCTTTCTTAGAATGACTGGAAGAAAAAAGGAGAGAAAGAAAGTAAGTCTTTCTCTCGTTCTTTCTTTTTCTCTTTCATCATTTCTTTCTCTCTGTTTATTTCTTTCTTTCTCTCTTTCTTTCTTTGTTTATTTCTTTCTTTCTCTCCTTTATTTCTTTCACTCTTTCTTTCTCTCTTTTTTCTTCCCCTCTTTCTTAGAATGACTGGAAGAAAAAAGGAGAGAAAGAAAGTAAGTCTTTCTCTCGTTCTTTCTTTTTCTCTTTCATTATTTCTTTCTCTTTGTTTATTTCTTTCTCTTTCTTTGTTTATTTCTCTCTTTCTCTCCTTTATTTCTTTCACTCTTTCTCTCTTTTTTCTTCCCCTCTTTCTTAGAATGACTGGAAGAAAAAAGGAAAGAAAGAAAGTAAGTCTTTCTCTCATTCTTTCTTTCTCTGTTTCTTTGTTTATTTCTTTCACTCTCTTTCTCTCCTTCTTTATTTCTTTCACTCTCACTCTTTTTTCTTCCCTTTTTTCTTAGAATGACTGGAAGAAAAAAGGAAAGAAAGTAAGTCTTTCTCTCGTTCTTTCTTTTTCTCTTTTGTTATTTCTTTCTTTCTCTCTTTCTTTGTTTATTTCTTTCTCTCTTTCTTTCTTTGTTTATTTCTTTCTCTCTCTTCTTATTTGTGCCATATTTCTCTGCCGTGTGTAGAATTCCAGTCCGTGAAGATGAAACCTACACTGTTCCAGTCCACGGTGATAAAAAGGTTTGGGTTTGGGGGTTTGGGGGTTTGGGTTTGGTTTTCTTCTTTAAACCATCGATTAAGATTAAACCAAAGCTGAGATGATTAAAGTCGTGGTGATTTTAGCGACAGGCCTGTGTAAACTTGTATTTTACCAAACACGTCCCAAACAAATGTAAATAAAAAACATCCTTTCGTCGGCGGCCGGTGGGATCTGCAGCTTGTTTTCCATTTCCCAGCTGGACGACTTACACTGACCCGCTCGTTGTCGATTTGCAGTGAGACACACACCCGACCTGCCGACCGCTGTGAGGCCAAAGTATTCCATTAATTTTGTGCCAGAGGAGCTGCTGGGCTTTGATCCCCGGTCGTGCCACGGGGTCGGGCCAAATTACCAGCCACGGTTCAGAACAAAGAAGAAAGAAACAGAAGGGAAGAAGAAGGCGGCGGCGGCCATGATGGATTCAAGGCTTAAACTCACTTGTTTTGTATTATTGGACTGTGCGGAGCTGTTTGAGGACACCACGCGCCGCTTCCATAAAACAATACGTCAAAGCGGGGACGTTCGGGCTTGTTAAAAGTGAGTTATAGTCTGAAAATTCTCATGAAAAACAAAAAGATATATCAGAGTCTCGGTGGCAAACTGCACTACTTTTTTGCTTAGTGTCAAAGTCAAGTCGTCTTTTTATAGTCAAATAAAGTGATCACCTTCAGGACGGAGTGATGGACCGCGCTCCCCGAGGACAGTCAGCGATAAATCAGTCCCCGGGCGGATCATAAGCCGCTCGCTCGCGTCGGAAAGATGTGAAAATGAAACTTTAAGCTGCAAAACTTTCTCCAGAAACTGTAACATGAGCGTCGTCTTCTATAATATTTAAAAAGGCCCATGTTATTCTATTTTTGTTGCGTTTTTTGGTTTCATTCACACATGTTTTAACGCACAAACCTTGCATATTTACGCTGAGTTCTTCTCTCAAACTGAAAACGCTCCGTTCCACCTTGTGATGTCATCGTGTGGTGATACAGGAAGTGCTCCGCTGTGTTTTTAAACTCCACACACCTTCATTTCTAGAATCATTTGGATCGTTTTAGCGCTGGAATTGCACAATCTCTACTGAACTAAAGGTAAAAGGAGCGGTTAATGTGAAAACTACCACTTCATGACATCACAAGGTGGAACAGAGCGTTTTGAGGTTTGGAGATTTAGACAGACTAATGATAAACAGTTATTCAGACGTTTGTTAATGAAAAAAACACAACTCCAGGTCTGTTTTTGATGAGGTAACAAGATTAGAACGTTGCTAAAAGCGCAAATGAGTCAATTTTGTGCAATATAGGACCTTTAATTATGATTTATTCTATTTATTGTGCTTTTATCAGTTGTATATTCAGTAAAAAAAGAACTGTATTCTGTCTGTCGCCACTGAAATAGAGGTCGTTCCCATTTAACAAACCACATTTCCCCAAAGAAACATAGGAAGAGACATACGCATCAATATAAAAACTCAATTTTTATAGGAATATTTTAGTTAGCATCACTTTTGAAATGCGTTAAGTGAGATTACGTCAAATCTGTAGCTTAAACTTCATAATTACGACCTCTCTGAGCAGGGGCGGCACTAGATATTTTCAGCTGGAGGAGTTTTAGGGGGGCTAAGTTCTATTTTAGTTCAATGCGGACTCTTATTTGACATGTTAGTTTAGAGTTTTATACATGGATGTGTCATTTTGAACTCTGTAGTTGCCATTTGAACATTTGAAATCACGTTGGATGTGCTGTAAAAATCGGGTAAAAATCTTTTGGGGAAGCTATGGGGGGTTATTGGCCGTTCTAGGGGAGACTAGGGCCCCCTCAAGCCCCCTCACTAGCGCCGCCCCTGTCTTCGTGTCCGCAAATTCCGAAGTTATCTGTTTAATCCCTGTCGTCCAGGTCTGATCCATATCAAAAGATGAAATTAAATGTGTTAAATATACAACGTTTTGTCCAGTTGACACAGTTACACACACAGTTAAATCAGTTATGGTTCCTTTGATCGCTTGTTGTTCTGATGCTGCTATTGTACATATTTTTTCCCTTTAAGTATTTCATTTGATTTTTTAAGCATATCTTTTTAACTTTGTGCATGCTCTTATTTGTATTTGTATTTATTCAGTGTGTTTATGTTGCACTTTTTCACCGTATCAAGTTCCTAGTTTGTGAACTGTGTTCACAGACTATGGCAATAAAAGTCTTCTGATTCTGATTCTGATTCTGATTAATTTCGTTTTTTGCTCAGTCCAAAACTAGAACGTTCAAATCAAATATTGTTTTTAGTAAAGCGTAATGTGGTTTTTTGGTTCTCACAGCAATTATCACCTAAATGCACCTAAACCCCAGCACCTGCAGCCAGTCACGAGACATTTAATTGTTTTTTTACTGCTAATTTTAAAGATAAACTGTTTATCTTCTTATAATCTCCTATTAAAATGTCATTGTACTTTAATAAAATGTGTATTTGGACTGAACATGGAAAGCAGTAGTAGCTAAATCTGGTACAAATCATCTTTTTTGTTTTTAAGATTAATGCATTTTTACATAATCCCTAGCAAATAAAAAGAATAAAAAGAAAGAAAAAAGTGTTGTGTGATTGTTAATTGGAAAACATTTGTTGTTTTTTTCTTCTTCCAATTTATTTTTGAGCTTAAATAATTGAAATGTGCATTAAGTGTTTTAACGTGTGTTTAAGTGTTTTAGCATGTGTTGAATTGTTTTAGCTTGTGTTTTAGCGTGTGTTTGTGTTTTAACGTGTGTTTAAGTGTTTTAGCATTTGTTTAAGTGTTTTAGCGTGTCTTTTAGTGTGTCTTTTAGCATGTGTTTAATTGTTTTAGCATGTGTTTAATTGTTTTAGCAATGTGTTTAATTGTTTTAGTGTGTGTTTAAGTGTGTCTTTTAGCGTGTCTTTTAGCATGTCTTTAAGTGTTTTAGCATGTGTTTAAGTGTTTTAGCGTGTCTTTTAGCATGTCTTTAAGTGTTTTAGCATGTGTTTAAGTGTTTTAGCATGTCTTTTAGCATGTCTTTAAGTGTCTTAGCGTTTGTTTAAGTGTCTTAGCGTTTGTTTAAGTGTTTTAGCGTGTGTTTAAGTGTTTTAGCGTGTGTTTAAGTGTTTTAGCATGTGTTTAAGTGTTTTAGCGTGTCTTTTAGCATGTCTTTAAGTGTTATAGCATGTGTTTAAGTGTTTTAGCATGTGTTTTAGCGTGCGTTTAAGTGTTTTAGCGTGTCTTTTAGCATGTCTTTAAGTGTTTTAGCATGTGTTTTAGCCTGTATTTAACTGGATGTTCGTGTTCATTAATCTGCTCGAAATAAATAAATTCATGAAAAAGTGAAAATGAATGTGTAAATACTCAGGCGTGGTCATAGCAGCTCTGTGTCAGCGCTCTTAAAAGTGCTGCTCCACCTTTTTAGCAGAGCATTACCATTCACTTTCTGCTCATGGTGCAAGTTTTTTTTTTTTTTACCTTGAGCCAAACGAGCTTCCCTGTCCCTGTCCCTGAGCGTTCTGTCAGCGCCGGGTGTGTGTGCGCCCGTCGCCCACACACCTCTGACGTCCACAGTAATGAGCCGGAGCATTAGCACTTAGCACACGTTAGCGCACGGTTAAAGGTGAAGTCAGGACACGGCTTCAGTCACTCCGTATCACGCTGTAAAACCAGACACGTTTCAGCTTCACCTCCCCCGGCCTCCCAGATGTGACTTTAAAACAGCTGTGTGACTTTTATGCCGAGGATTAATGAGCCATTGTTCTCGAGTTCTTTCTTAATTAGGCAGAACAGGTGCCCAAATAAAAACCCGACTGTCGCTCACTCCGAGTTTCGCCCGACATCGCGCCGTTAAATCATCATTAGTAAAGTCTTGTGTGTACAGTATACCCCGGTGCCTCTTTAGTGTCTTACTGTTACAAACAAAATAATATAGATATTTTCTCACACTTTCCAAGAATAAAAATGAGAAGGCAAAGACATGCTGCCCTGAAAGATGTTTACAGTCACAATATAACGTCCACACACACTATAGACTCGGTACAGTAGAGAAGAGCACACACTTAAACATTTAAACACATGCTAAAAGACACGCTAAAATACTTAAACACATGCTAAAACATTTAAACACATGCTAAAAGACAAGCTAAAACACTTAAACACATGCTAAAAGACGAGCTAAAACACTGAAACACACGCTAAAACACTTAAACACATGCTAAAAGACAAGCTAAAACACAGGCTAAAACACACACTAAAATACATAAACACATGCTAAAACACTTAAACACAGGCTAAAACACACGCTAAAATACTTAAACAAATGCTAAAAGACGAGCTAAAACACTTAAACACACGCTAAAACACTTAAAGACATGCTAAAACACTTAAAGACATGCTAAAACACTTAAACACATGCTAAAACACTTAAACACATGCTAAAACACAGGCTAAAACACACGCTAAAATATTTAAACAAATGCTAAAACACTGAAACACACGCTAAAACACTTAAACACAGGCTAAAACACACGCTAAAATACTTAAACACATGCTAAAACACACACTAAAATACTTAAACACATGCTAAAACACTGAAACACACACTAAAATACTTAAACACATGCTAAAACACTGAAACACACACTAAAACACTTAAACACATGCTAAAAGACGAGCTAAAACACTTAAACACATGCTAAAAGACGAGCTAAAACACTTAAACACACTTTAACATGAAGAGAACAGCACAAAACGTGACTATTTCATCATCAAGAATCAAACTCAACCCAAAAATATCGACAGAGCTCATCAGCAGCGGTTTCTCTGGACACAACTGGAAACACTTGGTATCTGCATTGGCCATGAAAAAACCCACATCGATCCATCTCTAACTTTAACCTTTTGTCTTTTACCATTATGTAAAACATATTTATTTATATATCAAATGGAGCATCTCAGACATTAAAACACAGGAGGTTACTAGAAACTAAGGAAATGTGTGTGTTTGATTTTCTAGAATTGTGTCCGTAGAGATGTTATTGCGTTTTACTGGAATGTTCCACAGTATGTCATTAAACTTAAAGGTCGTATATTATGTAAAACCGACTCTAGTGAGCTTTAAGTCATGTTCTACTGCGGCTCCCTCCTCAAAAACAGACCTGGATTTGTGTTTTGTTTCATTCACACATGTTTGAGTCACACTTTATCTTGAATCTGTCCACATCTCCAAAGCTCAAAACGCTCTGTTCCACCTCGTGATGTCATCAAGTGGTAGTTTTCACGTTAACAGCTTCGTTTTTACCTTTAGTTCGGTAGTAGATTGGCAATTCCAGGAGCTGAAATGATCCAAATGATTCTAGAAATGAAGGTGTGTGGAGTTTAAAAACACAGCGGAGCACTTCCTGTATCGCCACACGATGACATCACAAGGTGGAACAGAGTGTTTTCAGTTTGAGAGAAGAACTCAGCCTAAATATTCAGAGTTTGAGTGTTGTCCAGGTCTGTTTGTGACGAGGAAACAACATTAGAACAGAAAATAGTATAATACGGGCCTTTTAACTGCCGTCTCCGTCTTATAAGATTTCAGAGCTTTTATAAACGTACATTTCCAAAATCCTTGATCGTTCTGTTTCGAGACAAACCTGTTCTTTCACATATTCCTCCTTTATCTCGGGCCACATCACATCGTGTTTTACAAATTGGCTTCTATTGTTGTTTCTAATTTCTTCTCTCCGGCACAGCCCAGTGTGTGTGAAGGGCACAGAATCGTCTCTTTGTGCGTTATGAGTGTGTTTTGACATGCAGTTGTGTTTTTTTGTTTCATTCGCACATGTTTAACACACAAACCCTGCAGATTTATCCCAGCATTTCTTCTCTCAAACACGCTAAAACACTGAAACACATGCTAAAACACACGCTAAAACACTTAAACACACACTAAAACACTTAAACACACACTAAAACAGATGCTAAAACACTTAAACACACGCTAAAACACGCGCTAAAACACTTAAACACACGCTAAAACACACGCTAAAACACTTAAACACACACTAAAACAGACGCTAAAACACTTACACACGCTAAAACACGCGCTAAAACACTTAAACACACACTAAAATACTTAAACACACACTAAAACAGATGCTAAAACACACGCTAAAACACTTAAACACACGCTAAACACACGCTAAAACACTTAAACACACACTAAAACACTTAAACACACACTAAAACACACGCTAAAACACCCCAACACACACTAAAACACTTACACACACACTAAAACAGACACTAAGACACTTACACAGATGCTAAAACACTTAACGATCTCTTCTAAAATTGTTTCCTCGTCACAAACAGACCTGGAGTTGTGTTTTTTTTATTCATTCACACATATTTAACGCACAAACTCTTCATATTTACGCTAAGTTCTTCTCTCAAACTGAAAACACTCGGCCTGGGATGATTTTTAAACTTTTCACATCTTTCACATTTTGTACTATTAATAAACTCGTAAATAAACTGTTGAACTGTTTTCCCGAGTCTGAATCTTTAGTTCCTCCAGTTACGACGCTCAGGGCATTAAGCCTCACATGGGCCCCCTGTGATACAAACTAAGAGAAAGAGCCTCCAATTCTGGGCCCCCTAAGACCCTGGGGCCCCCGGACAACAGCCCCGTTTGTCCATCCTGTTGACTCCCCCGTGGATAAGTCTTTTTTTTTTTCTGAATTCAACTGATGTATTGACGATTATCTTTGTTCATGATTATATAAAATGTCCCATGAATAATTATTGCCAACCCTTTTTACCACAATAAACGATGATATTGTTTATTGCCCCACCCCCTAGTGATGTCACGTGGTAATACAGGAAGTGCTCCACTGCGTTTTTAAACTCTACGCACCTTCGATAGAATCATTTGGCGATTACAAAACTGAAAGTATTACATTTCTGCTGAATTATAGGTGAAAAAGTAGGTAGAAGTTAACTTGAAAACTACCACTTCATGACATCACAAGGTGGAACGGGGCGTTTTGAGCTTCGGGGATGTGGACAGACGAATAATAACGAAACAAAACACAACTCCAGGTCTGTTTTCGATGAGTTAACGTGATTATGACGCGACTTAAACCTCACGAGAGTCCGTTTTTTTGCGTAATCCAGGCGCTTTAAAATGAAGTCCAAACATCGCACGGGCTCCATTTTCTAATTTTTTTACAAAACACATCCATCTGTCGTCATGAGCCAGACTTGAAAATTCGCTAAGGCGTTACGAGGGTGCACTCAAACGACGACCCGCTTTTGTGTAAAATGATGGATGGAGGCGTTACTTTGTTCGTCATGCCGTTAATCAGCGGCGTGATGGAGACAGTGAGTGGCACGTGTACGCTCTCCTGTGCCCTCCTTCTGCTAATAAACCGCACGAACACAGGAGAAGCCTCGGACGGCCATCTTTGATTTCAGAGATGCCAGTTTATACGTTATAATACTCCTGTAGCCATGGCAACGCAGGAAATTAAGGAAATGTGTTTGATTTTCCTCAGTCGTGTCCGTCTATATTACGCAAAAGTGACTCTCGTGAGCGTTAAGTCGTGTTATAATCATGTTACCTCCTCAAAAACAGACCTGGAGTTGTGTTTTGTTTCATTCACGCGTGGTTTTCCAAACTTCAAAACGCTCTGTTCCACCTTGTGATGTCATCAACTGGTAGTTTTGTTTTGTTTTTTTCAAGTTAACGGCGTAGTTTTAACCGTTTGTTTAGTAAGTATTGGCAATTCCAGAAGCTGAAATGATCCAAGTGATTCTAGAAATGGAGGTGTGTGGAGTTTAAAAACACAGCGAAGCACTTCCTGTATCGCCACACGATGACATCACAAGGTGGAACAGAGTGTTTTCAGTTTGAGAGAAGAACTCAGCGTAAATATGCAGGGTGTTTAGTGAGTTAAACATGTGAAAAGGAAACAAAAAAATTCAACTCCAGGTTTGTTTGTGATGAGGAACATTAGAACATGGGCCCTTTAAAATAATGTAATATGGGCCCTTTAAAATAACATAATATGGGCCCTTTAAAACAGTGTAATATGGGCCCTTTAAAATAGTGTAATATGGGCCCTTTAAAACAGTGTAATATGGGCCCTTTAAACTAGTGTAATTTGGGCCCTTTAAAATAACGTAATATGGGCCCTTTAAAACAGTGTAATATGGGCCCTTTAAACTAGTGTAATATGGGCCCTTTAAAATAACATAATATGGGCCCTTTAAAATAATGCAATATGGGCCCTTTAAAATAACGTAATATGGGCCCTTTAAAATAACGTAATATGGGCCCTTTAAAATAACGTAATATGGGCCCTTTAAAATAGTGTAATATGGGCCCTTTAAAACAGTGTAATATGGGCCCTTTAAAATAGTGTAATATGAGCCCTTTAAAATAACATAATATGGGCCCTTTAAAATAACGTAATATGGGCCCCTTAAAACTAACGTAATATGGGCCCTTTAAAATAGTGTAATATGGGCCCTTTAAAATAATGTAATGTATCTACCAGGACCATTTACTTCAACAGTGGTGTTTTGCTCAAAAAGCCCTTTAAAATAATCCATTCTTACTGTAAATGTGGACGCTTTTCCACAGATCTGACCTGTAACTTGTCCTGGAGGCACTGCCTGCTCTCACCTGTCTATTCATTTTTAGATTATTTATTATTATTATAGATTATTTAATGGCTGTGTGGTAGTAACTTTCAATTTTGACACCATAAAGACGATATCGACTTATCGTTCAACAGATGAAACATGGAACTATATGTTTTGGGGGTAAATATTTTTTATTTCTACAATTTCTCTGCAAAAGTTGTGAGATTTTTGTTATTTTAGTTGTAATACGATAAGATTTGAGCTGTAGAGGGTTGAGCAAGTGACTTTTATGTTCTATGTGCTCAGACATTTTGACACACAAACAAACCTGCGAATTTAGGCTGAATTCTTCTCTCAAACTGAAAACACTCTGTTCCACCTTGTGATGTCATCATGTGGTAATACAGGAAGTGCTCCGCTGTGTTTTTAAACTCCACGCACCTTCATTTCTAGAATCATCGGGCAATTTCCGAACCGAAAGTATCCCATTTCTACTGGATTAAAAGTAAAAACGTAGATGCTAACTTGAAAACTACCACTTTATGACATCACAAGGTGGGACAGAGCGTTTTTGAGCTTTGGAAAAACACGTGTGAATGAAACAAAACAAAACTCCAGGTGTGTTTTTGAGGAGATAACAGCATTATAACGTCACTCAAAGCCTCACAAGAGTCCATTTTGCGTAATATCTGACCTTTAAGACGTCCGTGTCGATATATCGTGCTTCAGAATGAGTTCTCGTGACGGGTCGTTTTACAAATATCGCACAAAACACGACCGAATACCGACAAGAGCAGAGTGTCCTGAGCTCGGCCAGACGTCACAGAGCTCCGAGGAGCGAGGGCCAGAGGGAGGATGGCTGTTCAGGGCTTTTATATCCCATCGTTTGGAATTAGGCAGACGCTCCATTAATCAGAGAACTGAAGAGCAGACGTCCACTTTAATGTCAGAATTTAAAGCGCACGTATGATCTATGTTCCAATGTTGTTTCCTCATCGCAAACAGACCTGGAGTTGTGTTGTTTTGTTTCATTCACACATGTTTAACACAAAAAAAAACAACTGCATATTTAGGCTGAGTTCTTCTTTCAAACTCAAAACGCTCTGTTCCACCTTGTGATGTCATCAAGTGGTGATACAGGAAGTGCTCCGCTGTGTTTTCGAACTCCACACACCTTCATTTCTAGAATCATTTGGATCATTTTAGCTCTGGAATTGCTGATTTGAACTGAACTAAATGTAAAAAAGGAGCTGTTAACTTGCAAAACAAACTACCACTCTGTGACATCACAAGGTGGAACGGAGCATTTTGAGGTTTGGAGATGTAACAGACGATGTGCGAACGAAACAAAACACAACTCCAGGTATGCTTTTGAGGCGGTTACACTATGATAACACGACTTAAACCTCACAAAAGTCAATTTTTCGTGACATAGGACCGTAAAGATCGACAAAAACACCAAATTCAAACTCTAAAATGACTCCGCCTCCACACTTTCAAATCCATCTGCCACTCAAACAATACTCAAATATAAGCTTTTATTAGTAAACAAAATAAATATGCAAAACCCCAGAGCGCTGAATAATGCCTTTTAGCCAGTATCAAACCCATCTGCCGGTGGCTCATGGACAGAAACACAAAAAATCTGGAGCAGTGTTTGTTTTTTCCCCACTTCTTCATAATAGATTTTACCACGTTCTCCGTCGCATCTGTGATCACGACGAGCCACAGCGACCTGCGCCAGCCCCGTTTGTGACTAACCCAGTGCAGTCAGGGAGCATTTGGAGCTGTCAGTAAACGGTTACACTGTGTACTCTACAAACACACGCACAAACACACGCACCAAATCGCCATCACGCTAAAAAAACACGCACTCGTATCTAATCTAAACTCTAATTTTAACCCAGACTTCAAACACCCTCTTAAACCGCTTTGAAGGAAGTTGTCAGCACTTTCTATTCCCTAAGTACTTCAACTGGATATAAGTCCGTCGCCGCGGTTAAGGTTGGTTAATTTTCCCGTTTTAATCTGATCTATTTGCAATTTGGACTTTTTATTTCTCACTGACAGCGCAATTACTGTAAAAGATGCCGCGTGTAAACTTAAAGCGGTGCATTTAAACCACAGACTGATGAAGTAGTGAAGTGAAGTGAATGAACGCAAGGGATTTTTGAGCAGAAAAAACAACAACAAAACCACCTGCGAACAAATACATTCTAGACACGTTTAATGCCCTACTGTGGGACATCGCATGGAGGCTAGAAAAGTTGCCGAAAAGCGCAGTTTTATTACCGTATTTTCCAGACTATACGTCGCTCTGGAGTATAAGTCACACCAGCCAAAAAACGCATAATAATGAAGAAAAAAACATATAAAAGTCGCATTTTTTGAGGGGAAATTTATTTTACAAAATCTGAGACTGACCAATTTCGACAAATCTGGACGTAGATGAAGCGCCGTACCGCTCCAAAAAGAAATATACTGTATTTTCTGGACTATACGTCGCACTTTTTTTCATAGTTTGTCCAGCGGTGCGACTTATACTCAGATGCGACTGTATAATTTCACGTCTTTGTTATCGTCACATTATTATGCAGTTTTGGCCGGTGCGACTTATACTCCAGAGCGACGTATAATCCTTAAAATACTGTAATAAAAACGCACTTTTCTAGTCTCCCTGAAGACACCCAGGATGTCCCCGCAGTAGGACATGTCCCACTGCTGCACAAACCTTTAACAATTCCACAAATAAGTCGCACCTGAGTATAAGTCGCACCCTGGACAAACTATGAAAAACAGCGCCAGTTATAGTCTTCTTTTTGGAGATTTGGGGAGAGTTGGGGAGAGCGAGCGTAGAGACATTCGGCAAACGGTCAAACCCACGACGAACGACGCCCCCAAACGAAGCGCTTTAACGTATCGACGAATCAAAAACAAAGCGTGTTATCTCCGTGGATATCAGCGGTCCGTCTGATTTTAATTCTTACATCCGCCCCGCTGTGTTCATCAGAGCCGTGGAGCCGGTTGCCATGGATACTACTTCAGGTGTTTTGGGCTTTTTTTTTTTTTTTTGCTGTCGGCGGGGCTGTTCACTCCCGGGGTCTGTTTGTCTATGTTTTCGCGGCGTGAGTGAGCAGAATTACAAAAGCAGAGTGTGTGTTTAGGGCAGTGTAATGTTTCTGTGGAACGCGGCGGAGGCAGACACGGCCGCTCCAGAGTCTGAAATATATCTGGGTCCTGTCTGGGAGCGCCGGGGGGACTAACGGCGGCTGCAGAGACGCAATGAGGCAGAATGAGACGGAGATGGAGAGAAACAATCCCACAGAGCCGGAAGGGATGCGAGGCTGGAGTTTCGACCAAAGTCACGTCAGAGCTCGCGGGCGAAGTTTGTCGAGACTCGGCGGGAGAGCGAGGATTCGAAAGGCACTTGAACTTGTTTTGCGAGATTTAAAGCAGACCTATCCCGCGAAATCATCTTTTTTTAGAGCGTGTTACAGTCGTTTCCCCTCAGTGTTTACTCATCCGAAGTTGTGTTTGTGTTCATTTAATCTTTAAATCGCTTATTTTCAAGATCGACTCCAGTTTTCACCGCTACCGGCCCATTTTACGCTGTTTTCTGATCTGTTATAAAGTTATTTCCTCATCAAAAACAGACTTTGAGTTGTGTTTTGTTTCATTCACGCACAAATCCCGCAAATTTAGGCTGAGTTCTTCACGACATCACGAGGCAGAACGGAGCATTTTGAGGTTTTGAGATGCAGACAGACTAATAAACCAGTATTAACTCAAACATAAATGAAGCAAAACACAACTCCAGGTCTTTTTTTGAGGAGGTAGCAGCGTTAGAACATGGCTTAGAGCTCACAAGAGTCAGTTTTGCGGAATATGGGAGCGTTAATCTGTGATAGCGAAGCAATTTTATTCTTTTATTAAGTCGTTTTAGATGAATATCACGATTTAAAATGTGCAAATTCAAACATAATGATCCACAGTGTCAGAGATTATAACTACAGAGCAAAACAAGCACGATATGGCTGATTTAAAGAGGTATTACGTAACTTTTCAGGTGTGGCGATCTGTCACCAGAGACGTTCTTGCTTTCTCATTATGGTCCTGAACTTAAATATCTTGCATTTACTTTATTACAGATGTTTTAATCGTCTAAAAACAGCTTCCAAAACGTGTCTTTTAACTGTCTGAAGGCGTCACCTGCTCGTCTCTGCGGAGTTATCCATCTTCAATGCCATACTGTGGAACATTCCAGGCATAGCAATAACAAATCCACGGAGAAAAGCAAGTTGTGGAGGTTTAAATAAAAGAACCAGGTAAAAATCCAGAGGCAAGAGGATAGAATATTTAAGAAAATGGGGGGAAAAAGTTAAAGGGCCCATGTTAAACTATTTTCTGATTTCTTCATCACAAACAGATCTGGAGTTGTGTTTTGTTTCATTCACACATGTTTCACACACTTCTCTCAAACTGCAAACACTCTGTTCCACCTCGTGATGTCATCATGTGGTAACCCAGAAAGGAATGAATCTATTTTATCAATGTGTCTTGCAGATTTAAATCAAAATTAAAAGGTTTAAAGTGAAAAATCCCCTCCCCGAACCGCCACCTTAACGTGGTGGAGGGGTTTGAGCACCCGAATGATCCTGGGAGCTATGTTGTCGGGGGCTTCATGCCCCTGGTAGGGTCACCCATGGCAAACAGGTCCTCGGAGACGGGTCTGACTAAGAGCGGTTCAGAAGCCCTTCATGAAGAAAAATACAACAAGGCAGTTTACGTCGCCCGGACTGGCGTTACCGGGGCCCCACCCTGGAGCCAGGCCTGGGGTGGGTGCTCGGCAGCGAGCGCCTGGTGGCCGGGCCTTTCCCCACGGGGCCCGGTCGGGCCCAGCCCGAAGAAACGACGTGGGGCCGTCCTCCCGTGGACCCACCACCTGCGGGAGGAGCCATGAGGGGCGGGTGCGGAGAGATCCGGGTAGCAGTCGAAGGCGGGGACCTCGACGACCGGATCTCCGGACATGGAGACTAGCTCTGGGGACATGGAATGTCACCTCGCTGGGGGGGAAGGAGCCTGAGCTTGTGCGGGAGGTTGAGCGTTACCGGCTAGATATAGTCGGCCTCACCTCCACGCACAGCTTGGGCTCTGGAACCCATCTTCTTGAGAGGGGTTGGACTCTCCATTTCTCTGGCGTTGCCCGCGGGGAGCGGCGGCGAGCTGGTGTGGGCTTGCTCATTGCCCCACAGCTCAGCCGCTGCGTGTTGGGGTTCACTCCGGTGAACGAGAGGGTCGCGTCCCTGCGCCTTCGGGTCGGGGACAGGTCTCTCACTGTTGTGTCAGCCTACGGGCCAAACAGCAGTGCAGAGTACCCGGCCTTCTTGGAGTCCCTGGGAGGGGTACTAGACAGTGCACCAACCGGGGACTCCGTTGTTCTCCTGGGGGACTTCAACGCCCATGTGGGTAACGACAGTGACACTTGGAGGGGCGTGATTGGGAGGAACGGCCTCCCCGATCTGAACCCGAGCGGTGTTTTGTTATTGGACTTCTGTGCTAGTCACAGCTTGTCCATAACAAACACCATGTTCGAGCACAAGGGTGTCCATCGGTGCACATGGCACCAGGACACTCTAGGTCGGAGGTCGATGATCGACTTTGTTGTCGTGTCATCTGACCTCCGACCGCGTGTCTTGGACACTCGGGTGAAGAGAGGGGCTGAGCTGTCAACTGATCACCACCTGGTGGTGAGTTGGATCCGCTGGCGGAGGAGGAAGCCGGACAGACCTGGCAGGCCCAAGCGTATTGTGAGGGTCTGCTGGGAACGTCTGGCGGAGCCCTCTGTCAGGGGGGTCTTCAACTCCCGCCTCCGGGAGAGCTTCTCCCTGATCCCGGGGGAGGTTGGAGACATGGACTCCGAGTGGGCCATGTTCTCCACCTCTATTGTTGATGCGGCTGCTCGTAGCTGTGGTCGTAAGGTCTGCGGTGCTTGTCGCGGCGGCAATCCCCGAACCCGGTGGTGGACACCGGAAGTAAGGGATGCCGTCAAGCTGAAGAAGGAGTCCTATCGAGCCTTGTTGGCTCGTGGGACTCCTGAGGCAGCTGATGAGTACCGGCAGGCCAAGCGTGCCGCGGCTCGGGCAGTCACAGAGGCAAAAACTCGGGGTTGGGAGGAGTTCGGGGAGGCCATGGAGGAGGACTATCGGACGGCCTCAAAGAGATTCTGGCAAACCGTCCGACGCCTCAGGAGGGGAAAGCAGTGCTTCACCAACACTGTTTACAGTGCGGGTGGAGGGCTGCTGACCTCGACTGGGGATGTTGTCGGGCGGTGGAAGGAATACTTTGAGGATCTCCTCAATCCCACTGTCACGTCTTCCGAGGAGGAAGCAGAAACTGGGGACCCAGAGGCGGACTCGTCCATCACCCTGGCTGAAGTCACTGAGGTGGTTGGCAAGCTCCTCGGTGGCAAGGCTCCGGGGGTGGATGAGATCCGTCCTGAGTACCTCAAGTCTCTGGATGTTGTGGGACTGTCTTGGCTGACACGTCTCTGCAACATCGCGTGGCGGTCGGGGACAGTACCTGTGGAATGGCAGACCGGGGTGGTGGTCCCTCTGTATAAAAAGGGGGACCGGAGGGTGTGTTCCAATTACAGGGGAATCACACTCCTCAGCCTTCCCGGTAAGGTCTATTCCAGGGTGCTGGAGAGGAGAATCCGACCGATAGTCGAACCTCGGATTCAGGAAGAGCAGTGTGGTTTTCGTCCTGGTCGTGGAACACTGGACCAGCTCTATACTCTCCATCGGGTCCTCGAGGGCTCATGGGAGTATGCCCAACCAGTCCACATGTGTTTTGTGGATCTGGAGAAGGCATTCGACCGTGTCCCTCGTGGTGTCCTTTGGGGGGTGCTCTGGGAGTATGGGGTCCGGGGCTCTTTGCTAAGGGCTGTCCGGTCCCTGTATGACCGGAGCAGGAGCTGTGTTCGCATTGCCGGCAGTAAGTCAGACCTGTTCCCAGTGCATGTTGGACTCCGCCAGGGCTGCCCTTTGTCACCGGTTCTGTTCATTATATTTATGGACAGAATTTCTAGGCGCAGTCAGGGGCCGGAGGGGGCCTGGTTTGGGAACCACAGGATTTCATCTCTGCTGTTTGCAGATGATGTTGTCCTGATGGCTTCTTCGAGCCAGGACCTGCAGCAGGCACTGGGGCGGTTTGCAGCCGAGTGTGAAGTGGCTGGGATGAGAATCAGCTCCTCCAAATCCGAGGCCATGGTTCTCGACCGGAAAAAGGTGGTTTGCTCTCTCCGGGTGGGTGGTGAGTCTCTGCCCCAAGTGGAGGAGTTCAAGTATCTCGGGGTCTTGTTCACGAGTGAGGGAAGGATGGAACGGGAGATTGACAGGCGGATCGGTGCAGCGTCTGCAGTGATGCGGTCGCTGTATCGGTCCGTTGTGGTAAAGAAGGAGCTGAGCCGGAAGGCGAAGCTCTCGATTTACCGGTCAATCTACGTTCCTACCCTCACCTATGGTCATGAGCTTTGGGTAATGACCGAAAGGACAAGATCGCGGATACAAGCGGCTGAAATGGGCTTCCTCCGCAGAGTGGCCGGGCGCACCCTTAGGGATAGGGTGAGGAGCTCGGTCACACGGGAGGAGCTCGGAGTAGAGCCGCTGCTCCTACACGTTGAGAGGAACCAGCTGAGGTGGCTCGGGCATCTGCTCAGGATGCCTCCTGGACGCCTCCCTAGGGAGGTGTTCTGGGCATGTCCCACCGGGAGGAGGCCCCGGGGAAGACCCAGGACACGCTGGAGGGACTATGTCTCTCGGCTGGCCTGGGAACGCCTTGGGGTCCCACCGGAGGAGCTGGAGGACGTGTCCGGGGTGAGGGAAGTCTGGGAGTCCCTGCTTAGACTGCTGCCCCCGCGACCCGGCCCCGGATAAGCGGAAGAAAATGGATGGATGGATGGAAAGTGAAAAATGGGTTTGAGTACTCGAACAATTTTAGGTTTAATGTTGTCCATGTCTATGTTTAAACAGTTTAAACTTATTTTTCTGTTCTGTGGTTCTTTTTTTACTCAGGTTTTCCCAACATTTTTGCCCCAGTAGTCGAACCAAACTGAGCTTCACTGGTCCATAGAACAGTTTTACATATATTTATTTACCTGTTATTTCCCTGCAGTTAACACTTTAAGGTGCTACATGTACAAAAACGCTGAGCTCTTTAATGGATTTATAAGACTCCATTAACAAAATACAATAAAATACAACAGGACAGTTTCCAGACACGTGTTACAAACTCATCTGACGCTTGTTCCAGACTTTACAGAGAAATGAAGCCAACTTATAAACATCAGGATGAAACAACCATCTCATCTCGTCGTCGTCATTACACCAGAACATCTCATCAAATAAAGGATTTCTAAATTTAATGTTTAAATCCAGGCTCAAAACTGTTCTGTTTATCTGTGCACATGACTGAAAGGTTTTTATTCTGCACTCTTCTGCTTTAATGGTAATTTTATGATGATTATTTCTGGTTTGATTTGTGTGATTTTAGCGTTTTTCTTATTCCGTAAAACACCTTATGTACGAATTGTGCTAAACTCGCCTTTCCTCGCCTTAAATTCATCACAAAATTGACAAAACGACAAAAAATGAGTCTCACTTTCCACTTTTCCAACTCACATAAACCACAAAATCTTTCTTCTTCAGGCGCTTGACCAAACCTCTGTGTTTTTCAACTCCACACACCTTCATTTTTAGAATCATTTGGATCATTTTCAGTCCCTGGAATTGCCGAAAACGACCACTTCATGACATCACAAGGTGGACCGGAGCGTTTTGAGCTTTTGGAGATGTAGACAGACTAATAAACCCCAACTCCAGGTCTGTTTTTGACGAGTTAACAGCTTTTATAACACGACTTAACGCTCACGAGTGTCCATTTTGTGCAGTATAGAACCTTTACGTTTATTGATTAGCCTGTACACTATCTGTCAACATTACCTGCTCAATATTTTCCACTCGTTTCTTTTCTTACGCCCCATCCAAACGCATCCTCACTCCTCTTTACATGGACTTACATAGAGTAATCAATAGCTCTATCGATACACCTATATTAGCGCACGAGATTTTACCCAAACGACACTCAAAGTTGCTGTAAAAGCCGCTGCAGAGTACTCGCATACTCCGTCAAGATATTACCTCATCTTCTCCATCTGTGCCACATCTAGGCTCACGTCGGGTATTGATGAGAGAAGGTTTTTTTGGGTGTGAAACGGTCAGTAACAGCAGCGGAGGGAGAACAGCTCGTGCACCTGACACCTCCAGTCAAACCTATTATCACTCTGCGCTCTGAATAGGAACGAGGCTCTAGTCCCGAGTCCAAAAAACCACAAGAACAAGCATCACGCCGCGCTCTCTTCTGAAGTAACACAAGAAGAAGTGGCAGTAATTAACCTCGCACGTGCTCTGGCCAAGTGCCTGTAGTAACAGCATCATCCCCGAGTCTGATCTTACCTTCATATCGCATCCCCGGTCGGACTGTCCACTCTGAAACGCATGTGGCTACGCTGGTGTGTGCTTCCCGAGCGAGAGGCAGCGGTCCAGTCGGGGCTGTTCTCTCCTCCTCCCTCCTCCCTCCTCCCCTCCTTTCCTCCCACCCTCCCACGAGGAGTCAGAGAGAGGGAAGTGTGCCGCTCCGCAGTCTCACTGTCTGAACTGTTTGGATCCACTCCACTGTGAATGAACGTCAGACTAGAGCCAAGATGTGGGAGTGTTTCTGCTTTTTCTTCTGCCGCTGCTGCTGGAGGTAAATGTAATAGCCTGATGTGATTAGATGGGATGGGCTTTTTCAATGAATCAACTCCAAAAACCTACTTAAATCAATTTATTTCAATCAAAAACGTAAGCAATATAATACAATACCATATAAAATGTAAGCAACACAATCAATACACACTCACGCACCCCAAAACAAGACTTGGAATCTGTGTAATCTACGCGAAAATATATGAAAATGTTGTCTCGCCTCACACAAAAAGCATCTATTTATCCACTTCCAGTTTTCTACGTCCCCTCCTCTCCTCCCTCACCTCTCTTTTCTCTTCATTTCATGCTCTCAAACCTCCCCCCTCCCTCCCGAGTTCTCCCTATTGTAACACAAAGCTCATATTGCACTCATATATAGACGTCGAAACAAAAGGTGAGCAGATATACGGTCACAGGCGAGCCCATTCCTCCTCGCTTACACAACGCTATAATTGTAGAATGCATTGCTAATTATTGCCGGACTATTGTTTGAAACGCTGACACGCGGCGCGCCCTCCTGCACTTTTAACAAGCTCCCACTGTGGAAGCATAGATCACGCGCAGTCAGAGATGTATTATCCACCGCCAGGCTCATTGATCTAGTTATTTTTTACTTTTACTGTCAGCAAATTCACCGCAGAAGTGCACACATTGACGATCGGGGGGGCTGTTTCCAAAGATTCCGCAGATGTGGGACGTGGAAAATGACACCTCATCTTCTCTGGGAAACGTCGAGAGGTTTGAGGTTGAGGTTGGGTTTTTTTTTGCTACTACTGTCCCGTGAGTTTGGCTTTGATTTGCACATTAGTAGTAGTAGTAGTAGTAGTAGTGCTGTGGAGAGGCAGAAAAAAGAGGTAGTCAATCTTTAAAGTCAGTGTGGCCTGCAGCACTGCTCCAACGCTCCAGATCCTACAGAGAAAAGAGCGACTGCTGCATTAAAACAGGTGGAGACGCACGAAATCCACCAGCTCCACGTCTGAGATCAACCCCGGGATCGTCAGAAACATTGGCAGGTTTAACATTAACTATTTAACTGAGTGGAGCTGATATCTCCGCTCCCGAAAGACGCCCGGGGCTGCTCTTTTACTCGCCTCCTTCATTATCTCGATTGTGTTGTTTATGACTGGAGCATCTTCATATACAGGATTATTGGCTCTATCAGGCCCCGGGTGAAGCTCCGCCTCCAGACGCTCACAAATCAGGAACAACAGAGACGTTTACGGGTCGAATCAAAACGCCACAACGCTCTGGAACATGGACCGTAAAGAAACAAGGACGTAAACAGAGTAATAAGACTGTGACGATACACGGAAGACGAAGAGAAGAAGAGGACGGACTGTAGTATGAGTATAGATTATAGATTGAGTATAGATTATAGTATGAATATAGATTATAGTGTGAATATAGATTATAGTTTGAGTATAGATTATAGTATGAATATGAATGAGTATAGATTATGGTTTTTGAGTATATGTTATAATGAATATAGATTATAGTATAAAACAGATTATAGTTTGAGTATAGATTATAGTATGAATATGAATGAGTATGGTATGAGTATAGGAATGAGTATAGATTCCAGTTTGACTATAGATTACAGTATGAATACAGTACAGTATGAGTATAGAATATAGTTTTTGAGTATATATTATAATATGAATATAGATTATAGTATAAAACAGATTATAGTTTGAGTATAGATTATAGTATGAATATGAATGAGTATGGTATGTCTATAGGAATGAGTATAGATTATAGTATAAGTATAGATTATAGTATAAGTATATATTATAGTATAAGTATAGATTATAGTGTTAGTATAGATTATAGTATGAATATAGACTATAGTATGAATATAGACTATAGTATGAGTGTAGATTATAGTATGAATATAGATTATAGTATAAGTATAGATTATAGTGTTAGTATAGATTATAGTATGAATATAGACTATAGTATGAATATAGATTATAGTATAAAATAGATTGTAGTGTGAGTATAGATTATAGTATGAATATGAATGAGTATGGTATGAGTATAGGAATGAGTATAGATTCCAGTTTGGCTATAGATTACAGTATGAATACAGTACAGTATGAGTATAGAATATAGTTTGAGTATATATTATAATATGAATATAGATTATAGTATGAGTATAGATTATTACATTATAGTAATACTAAAGATTACAGTATGAATATAGATCATAGTTTGAGTATAGATTATGAGTATAAACTTAGATTATAGTATGAATACAGATTACAGTATGAATATATATTACTGTATGATATATATTATAGTTTGAGTATAGATTATGAGTATAAACATAGATTGTAGTATGAATATAGAGTACAGTATAAGCATAGATTATAGTATGAGTATAGATTATAGTATGAATGTCTTTTATTGCTTTTACTACATCATCCAAAAGTTCTAAATGGTCCCAGACAAAAACACGTTGGTTTCATAAACACAACATCAGCAGATCCACTGATGACATCATTTACATATAGTATAATCACTGTTGGGCTCAGTACTGACCCCTGTGGGACACCAATATGTAATATCCAAGCAGTCCATTTGTGTAACAGAGTCTCCAGTGTCAGACGTCAGAACAGACCTAATGCACATTTTTATGATCTGCTCCATGTTTTATTTCTACAAATGCTTCTGTTATTGATGGTATATATTATTGAGTATATATTAGAGCATGAGTATAGATTATAGTATAAACATAGATTGTAGTATGAGAATAGATTGTTAGATTACAGTATGAATATAGATTGTAGTTTGAGTATAAATTATAGTATGAATATAGATTATAGTATGAATAAAGAGTACAGTATAAATATAGATTATAGTATGAGTATAGATTATAGGAGCATAAATTATAGGAGCACAAACTATAGGAGTATAGATTATAGGATCATAGATTATAGGATCATAGATTATAGGAGCATAGATTATAGGATCATAGATTATAGGAGCATACATTATAGGAGCATAGATTATAGGATCATAGATTATAGGAGCATAGATTATAGGATCATAGATTATAGGATCATAGATTATAGGATCATAGATTATAGGAGCATAGATTATAGGATCATAGATTATAGGATCATAGATTATAGGAGCATAGATTATAGGAGCATAGATTATAGGAGCATAGATTATAGGATTATAGGAGTAAAGATTATAGGAGTATAGATTATAGGAGTATAGATTATAGGAGTATAGATTATAGGAGTATAGATTATAGGACAGCATATACTACATCTTGAACTTCTCAGAGTATTTTCCAGAAACACGTCCTGCAGGATCAGGTCTGTGTCTCACAAACAACGACGAGGATCGACCTGGACATTAGACAAAATACAGATGGTCAAACGTGAGCTTTTTTCACACAAGTCCACAGAACTGAGGCATGTTTAAAATATCTCACACAGGATATTTAGGATGAAAAAAACAAACAAATAAATCATTTTATAGCAGCACAGTGATCAATATTAGAGCCAACAACAAATAACTTAAGTCACTTTTAATGATTCGGTGAAGCGTTTATGAGAGAAAAACAACTTCACAGATGAAACGTGACTTTTAAAACGCTGTTGTTTGAGGTGATTCACTCGTGTGTGATGCAGCGTGACTAAACACACACGGTCAGGACAGTATCTTTCCATCTTAAAGCGTCGCCGTTGAGCCCGGCGAGCCCGAGTTTCACCGGGGTTTAACTGTCACGAGGCGATAGACGGGGAAGTGCTCCCTGACAAACACCACCAGCTGTTCTCTGTCGTTTCACCACACACTCTGCAGATGGTGATTTGTTACAGCCGATACTCACGAGGCCGCAACTGTTTGAGCGGCTCGTCGAGAGGAGCGAGGATTCAGACGTTAATTACACTGACGCGACAGATGCGTTCAGCACAGAGTCATGTTACAACAGAGCGTCCACTACAACAGAACTGGAATTAACACAACAGAACAATAAACATACAACAGACCTGCTCAAAATCACTTCAAATCTGACGCCTCTACTGCCCCCTTGTGGCGGAAGCGCCTTTGTGCTTCAGGAAATCAGACAGAGAATCATTACAGCTTCATTTAAAGAGGTTAAAGGGACATTTTAAGCTGTTTTCTGATCTGTTATAATGTTGTTTCCTCGTCACAAACATATCTGGAGTTGTGTTTTGTTTCATTCACACATGTTTCACAAACATGGCAGAAAACGCTCTGTTCCACCTTGTGATGTCACGTGGTGATACAGGAAGTGCTCCACTGTGTTGCTCTTGCTCAAAACTTATCGTATTACAACTAAAATAACAAAAATCTCACAACTTTTGTCAAGAAACTGTAGAAATAATAAATATTTACCACCAAAACATACAGTTCCATGTTTCATCTGTTGAACGATAAGTCGATATCGTCTTGATGGTGTCAAAATTGAAAGTTACTACCACACAGCCATTAAATAATCTATAATAATAATAAATAATCTAAAAATGAATAGACAGGTGAGAGCAGGCAGTGCCTCCAGGACAAGTTACAGGTCAGATCTGTGGAAAAGCATCCACATTTACAGTAAGAATGGATTATTTTAAAGGGCTTTTTGAGCAAAACACCACTGTTGAAGTAAATGTGCTTGGTAGATACTTAAAAACTTCCATATTTAACACACAAACAAACCTGCAGATTTAGGCTGAGTTGTTCTCTTAAACTGAAAACACTCTGTTCCACCTTGTGATGTCATCATGTGGTGATACAGGAAGTGCTCCGCTGTGTTTTTAAACTCCACACACCTTCATTTGTAGAATCATTTGGATCATTTCAGCTTCTGGAATTGGCAATGCGTACTAAACAAACGACTAAAACGAAGCTGTCAACTTGAAAACTACCACTTCATGACATCACAAGGTGGAACAGAGCGTTTTTGAGCTTTGGAGAAACACATGTGAATGAAACAAAACACAACTCCAGGTTTGTTTAACATCATTATAACATGACTTAAAGCTAAAAGAGTCCATTTTGCACCTTTAAACACAGCGAAACATCATCACTCTGTTGAAATGTGACTGAGGATTTTGAATTATGCAACACACGAGGAGAAAATATGATACGATTTAAAGCAAATAATGTCCAGCAAATGTTGTGTCAAGCTCCAAAAAGAATCGTAGGACGTCTAACAAACTGTCTTTATGGAAAAAAAAAAAAGATATAGAGCTTTTTCAATTCACAAGTTGCTTCACAGTTCGGTGCATTTTTCATTCACTCCAGACTTAATGGTGTTAAGAAGTTACTATTGTAGCCACAGCCGCCCTGGGACAGACTGAGGCTTTAATGAGACTCTTCACTTTATATCTGTGCATGTAAAGTTTATATGTACGCTAAAGAAATACTGTTTTGACTGTGAGAACACACTTTATGTTCATTCCAAGAGCATTAAAATAAACTAAATGATGAAATATCTCCCCCTTGTGGACGAATTATATAACTGCAACCAGATGACACATGGATCCAGCAAAATGACTACAGTTTTCTATTATTGTTGTTTATTTAATTTAGTTATGGACTTATTTTCAGTGCTGTATATTTCATGTTTGCTTTGTTGTTTATTTGCAATACCGTTATTTTTTATAATACAATAATTATACAATTGTAAATCTTTTGTAAACTCCTGGAAATTCTTGAAATGTTGTATTGAATGTGTGAAGTAGCGGTCAGATGTACTTGAAAATTGTACGGGAATGTTGTTTTGCAGATGAACAATAAAATAGAATGAAATAAAATAGAATGAAATAAAATAAAGTAAAATAAAATAATAAATAATAAAATAAAATAAAAAATAATAAAATAAAATAAAATAAAAATAAATAATTACTATAGTTTTAGGAATCAATGAAGATGGACAACGTGTCAAACTACAAATAAACTCCTGATTATTTTGTTTAATTTTAATATTCAGGCATAAAAACTAATAAACAACAGCTGTCATCAATTTGTTTATGCAATAATTTTACTATAAATGGGCTAATAATCATTATATATCGACTTATTGTTCAATATATGATCAATAGAGCGATATTTTTGGGGTTAGGATTTATATGTGGACTTTTTTAGGCCAAATGATTAAATCTGAGCCATAAAAGGTTGAATTAATTATTTCAAAGCCTCATTAAAGATGAAAACTCAAGACTAAACTGTTTATTTATCGCAGCTCATGATTTTTAACAATATCATAGATTTAGAAGCAAAGAGAAGAGGAAGAGAGAGAAAAATGAGGGAACAAAGAAAGAGCAAAGAGAGAGAACAGAGAGAGAGAGCAAAGAGAGAAAACAAAGAGAGAGAACACAGAGAGAGAGCAAAGAGAGAACACAGAGAGAGAGAAAAGAGAGAGAACACAGAGAGAGCAAAGAGAGAGAACACAGAGAGAGAGCAAAGAGAGAAAACAAAGAGAGAACACAGAGAGAGAGCAAAGAGAGAACACAGAGAGAGAACACAGGGAGAGAGCAAAGAGAGAGAACAAAGCGAGAACACAGAGAGAGAGCTAAGAGAGAACAAAGAGAGAGAACACAGAGAGCAAAGAGAGAGAACACAGAGAGAGAACACAGAAAGAGCAAAGAGAGAGAACAGAGAGAGAGAACACAGAGAGAGAGAGCAAAGAGAGAGAGCACAGAGAGAGCAAAGAGAGAGAACACAGAGAGAGAGCAAAGAGAGAGAACAAAGAGAAAGAGGGGTCAAAGAGAGGAGAAAGAGACAGCTAAATGAGGGAACAAAGAGAGCAAAGAGAGAGAACAAAGAGAGAGAACACAGAGAGAGAAAGAGAAGTTTAGATGTGTTTAGAAGTGTTTTCGTGGTTTAAATCTCAGGATTCGTTTCAGTTGCATAAATTAGCTTCAGTATCGTCGTTTATCGTTTATTTTTACTTCAGCGATAAATCAAACCTCCACAGGCCGAGGAGACGAGCGAAACAAAAAGACGGAGCTCGGGTTTTGTGCTGACGAGGCCGTGCACATAAGTGACAGTGTGAATCGATCCGTGTGACTCCGTAACGACCAGAGTAAAGGCGGAGAAAGGTTTAATTAAGGTTTATTTAACGCCGGCGCTGGTTGTGGAGGTGGAGGACGCTGGAGCGGAGCCAGGATGTCACCACCCGAGTGTCACTTTAATGGAAAGCACTTATCGAACACGAGCTTCAGACTAAATAGAAACTGAGCTCCTCGACGTCGCCTCCTTTCGTCTCTGGGTTTCTGTCTTTTGCTTCAAACACGTGAAACAATGAGCAGGTCTTCAGCGAAAACACGGAGAACCTGCGTCTGAAACGTGGCACATCTCGTTCCGTTATGTAAGCTCGTCTCCGCCGCTCCGACAGGTTATCGCACCTCCTGCTTCTGCTCAGATGCTTCCAATTAACTAATCACACTTTTGGTAATGTTCTCTGCTCATAACAAACGCCTGACAGGAGAAGGTGAAAGGAGGTTTTGTTCTGTCGACTGGAAAAACAACACGTCTCTGTTTGGAAGAAGAACAGGAGCCGAGTCGGACGATCGCACTTTAGAATGAGTCAAACTACAGAGAGAAGAGAGAGACAGGACGAATGTGTGTGATTTAAAAAGGGTGAAGAGAGAGACGAGAGTCAGGATGAATGTGTGCGATTTAAAATGGTGAAGAGAGTCAGGACGAATGTGTGCGATTTAAAATGGTGAAGAGAGTCAGGACGAATGTGTGCGATTTAAAATGGTGAAGAGAGTCAGGACGAATGTGTGCGATTTAAAATGGTGAAGAGAGTCAGGACGAATGTGTGGGATTTAAAATGGTGAAGAGAGAGTCAGGACGAATGTGTGCGATTTAAAATGGTGAAGAGAGAGACAAGAGTCAGGACGAATGTGTGTGATTTAAGATGGTGAAGAGAGTCAGGACGAATGTGTGCGATTTAAAATGGTGAAGAGAGTCAGGACGAATGTGTGGGATTTAAAATGGTGAAGAGAGAGTCGGGACGAATGTGTGCGATTTAAAATGGTGAAGAGAGAGACGAGAGTCAGGACGAATGTGTGCGATTTAAAATGGTGAAGAGAGTCAGGACGAATGTGTGCGATTTAAAATGGTGAAGAGAGTCAGGACGAATGTGTCCGATTTAAAATGGTGAAGAGAGAGACGAGAGTGGGAGCGAAGAGAGAGCAAAGAGAAAGAGGGGACAAAGAGAGGAGGAAGAGAGAGCAAAAAGAGGGAGCAAAGAGAGAGAGAGAGCAAAGACTGGAGGAAAAGAGAGCAAAAAGAGGGAACAAAGAGAGAGCAAAGACAGAAAAGAGAGACCAAAAGAGAGCAGAGAGAGAGGGATAAAAGAGAGAGCAGAGAGAGTGGGAGCAAAGAGAAAGAGAGAACAAAGAGAACGACCAAAGACAGAGAAAGAGAAAAGAGACAGCAAAGAGAGAGAAAAGAGAGACCAAAAGAGAGCAGAGAGAGAGAGCAAAGAGAGAGAGAGCAAAGATTGGAGGAAAAGAGGGCAAAAAGAGGGAACAAAGAGTGAGCAAAGAGAGAGAGCAAAGAGAGAGCAATGAGGGAGAAAAAGACTGGAGGAAGAGGGAGCAAAGGCAGAGAAAAGAGAGACTATAAGAGAGCAGAGACAGGGGGATAAAAGAGAGAGAGGGAGCAAAGAGAAAGCGAGACCAAAGAGAGAGACCAAAGACAGAGAAAAGAGACAGCAAAGGGAGACAGCAAAGAGAGAGAAAAAGAGAGACCAAAAGAGAGCAGAGGGAGGGATAAAAGAGAGAGTAAAGAGAGAGAGCAAAAGGAGACAGCAAAGAGAGAGAGAAAGAGTGAGAGAGAGCAAAGAGAGGGAAAAGATTAGAGGAAGACGGAGCAAAGAGGGAGAAAGTGCACAGAGAGAGCAAAAAGAGAGGCTAGCAGTTATAGCGGCCAATTTGGAGTCAAGTTCCATATTTCTAATTCTGACCTCGAGTATCATAGCAACCAAAGAGCCAATCAGAAGAGAGGCTGTTGAAAGTAACGCCCCTTCCCGCTCACACCGCTGGTTTAGCAGGGAGCGGGCGCTTAGCAACACTGTCAATCAAACCTGTTGCTAACGCTAACGGGAGTGACCTCGGGGAAAGAAGGCGCCTGATTTGTCCGTTTTTAATGTTCATATCTTGAATCATGCACAAAATAGCGAAATAAAAACCCCAGGATCACGTAGAGGGTTAATACGAACATTTAAGACCAAAATGACGAGACTCACTGCGGCGGTCACAGAGAGAGGGGACACAGTTTATCAATGTAAAGTGAATTGGAGCCAAAGTCGATGGAGCTGGATGTGCGCCCAAGAGCACTTAGCATTTGGAACGCAGCGGCTAGCACGTTAGCTCTGTCCATTTATACAGTCGTGTACATAAACGTGAGCCAAATTTTAGTTTTTATCATTTGTACGGTGTGGGCGTTGCTTCCATCAGCCTCGCTCTGGATTGGCTCTTTGGTTGCTATGATACTCGGGGTCAGAATTCCTAATATGGAGCTCCAGATTAGCCGCTATAACTGCTAGCCTCGATGAGCTGAACGCTGTGACGTCACTTCTTTACACAGTCTGTGGAACTGATCAACGACTTCACTTTAAACAACCTGATGTGTTTAAAACGCTCGGGCCAAAGTGTTTCTGAAAGTGCAGAGTCCTGGATGTTTAAAGTGTTAAACTCTGAGCTCTGACTCTGCGTTAGACGAAGGACCAGACACTTTATGACCCAAAAATATGATTTAAATAATCAACACGTCAGCTACTCCACCAAAAACAAAGAGAACAATGAGGAACAGCTCTGAGGATATGTCAGAAAAGAGAGAAAGAGCAAAGAGAGAAAAAGAGAGAGGGCAAAGAGAGAGAAAAGAGAAAGAGCAAAGAGAGAGAGGGCAAAGAGAGAAAGAGCAAAGACAGAGAGAGCAAAGAGTGGAGGAAGAGAGAGCAAAGAGTGGAGGAAGAGAGAGCAAAGAGTGGAGGAAGAGAGAGCAAAGAGTGGAGGAAGAGAGAGCAAAGAGTGGAGGAAGAGAGAGCAAAGAGTGGAGGAAGAGAGAGCAAAGAGTGGAGGAAGAGAGAGCAAAGAGTGGAGGAAGAGAGAGCAAAGAGTGGAGGAAGAGAGAGCAAAGAGTGGAGGAAGACATCCACCAGGACATCCACTAGAACAGTGGTCCCCAACCTTTTTATCATCGTGGATCGGCCAACACTTGATAATTTTACTGTGGACCGGGGTTTTTTGGTTTTTTTACTCATTTTGATCATTTGTGGGTTAAAAACCCCGTCGTATTCCGGGTCATTTTGGTGAAATTGTCTTTGTTCTGACCTCCCCAAATTAAAATAATCACCATTATTGAACCCTCAGCAGTAAATGCACAAGTTTGGGTCTTTGTAAAGGAAACATCCTGTAGTTTTACCCACAGGTGTCAGAATCACTGTGAGTTTGTCTGCTGAACATTTATACACTTTGGAACACACATTAAAAAAAAAAAAATTCTCATCCTCACCAAAAATTTTTTGTGAAAATGAAGGTGTAGAAAGCTGCAGTAGGAGCTGGGGCCAAAATACACCATACCTCAACTGACAAGATTGTTGACCACTTACATTTCAAATTTGAGGTCAATACCTATAAAAAATGAGAGTTTTACAATCATTTTATCATGAGTAAGTCCAGGCCTCTCCAAACATATCCATCAGTGAGGCTCAACTGAAAACTCACACCGAGGAATCTGTATCTGCAGCTGCTCTATTACTGTACATTTATATATCAAAACACAATATAAAATGTATATTTGTATATAAAATACAGTCAAAACAAGTGCTATGGGTCAAAATAAATATATATTTACAAACCACACACTGTAAACAATCAACAAACACACACACACACACTTCAAAATGTAAACAAACACACACTGTACATGATCGTACAGTGACACTCATTCTGTGACAGTGGCTCAGTGGTTAGAGCTTTTGAGTCCTACTCGGACCAATTTCTGTCATTGTGTCCTTACGCAAGACACTTCACCCAAGTGGCGTGTGCGTGATGATTGGTGGTGGTCGGGAGGGGGCGCAGATTGGCATTAGCTAATGCTAATGCTAATGCTAATGCCATGATACACATTTGACCCACAATTAAGTCAATAGCAGAATAAACCACACTTACTGATCAGGAACATCCAGTCCATCAGCACATCAGGTCCTCTGCTCCTGAGTCCACAGTGAGATCTTCACTCGCTCCAGGTCAGAGATGCCTCTAGTTTAACTTGTACAAACATCCACAGTGTCCTCGGTCGTGTATTTCCTTTGTTTTGTCCGTTTCGTCATGTTTAAAACGCAAAACTGCTGCGTAAAATTACGCAATATGCGCGCGTAATTTTACGCGCGGATCTTTATATCCAGTCTCGTCTTTTTACGCGTTTTTACGCTTTTTACGCCCGCGGGCCGTCGGAACGCTAAGTGGTTAAGTTGTCGGCGCTCAAGTGACGGAAATGTAACCGAGAGAATCCGGTCATTTTTCAAAATAAAAGATTTTTCAAAATAAACGATTGTTCAGACTCAGATAATAAATACAACGGAAATAATTAATTATTTCTTGGACGGCCGGTGGCCCGATACCAATTGATCCACGGACCGGTGGTTGGGGACCACTGCACTAGAACATCCACCAGGACATCCTCCAGGACATCCACCAGGACATCTACCAGGACATCCTCCAGGACATCCTCCAGGACATCCACCAGGACATCCTTTAGAAGATTCTGTTTCACGTGTGGCTCAGGTCAGACCTGGAGTCAGAGCCACCGTCACCACAGTCAGGTCCAAACTCCAGACACATTTGAAGAGACAAACACCAACACTTCACTCACACATTTAAGTCACTGGACAAAAGTTTCAGAGTGAAGATGTTTGACTTCTTCAGTTCTGGTCAGATTCCTGCTGGACACTGCCTCATATCTGAAGAGAGGAGCTAAACACGCTGAAGCTAACGACACTGAAGCTAACGACACTGAAGCTAAACACACTGAAGCTAAACACACTGAAGCTAAACACACTGAAGCTAACGACACTGAAGCTAACGACACTGAAGCTAAACACACTGAAGCTAAACACACTGAAGCTAACGACACTGAAGCTAACGACACTGAAGCTAAACACACTGAAGCTAAACACACTGAAGCTAACGACACTGAAACACACTGTTGTTTACAGTTTCTGTTTTTTATCTCGTTCTTTTGAGCTGCACAAATATGAACTGTGCTGGAGTCATATTTACATAATCGTTCAGGCTTCAGGGGAGCGTGGAGCAGAAATCAAATCTTCTCTCAGTGTTCAGCTCTTTGACGAACAATAAAACCTCCACATCACAAACTCACCAGGACCTTCTGAAATAAATCACACTGTGAACATGAAACTCAATAAACGTATCATCACATCAAACTCGTACACAGACTGCAGCGGAAAGTCTGGATTTAAACGACACAAGTCTGGATTTATACAACACAAGTCTGGATTTAAACGACACAAGTCTGGATTTAATCGACACAAGTCTGGATTTAATCGACACAAGTCTGGATTTAATCGACACAAGTCTGGATTTAATCGACACAAGTCTGGATTTAATCGACACAAGTCTGGATTTAATCGACACAAGTCTGGATTTAAACGACACAAGTCTGGATTTAAACGACACAAGTCTGGATTTAAACGACACAAGTGTTTTAAAACGTCACTGTGCTGCTTTGTTTTACTGTTATGTCAAAAATGAAATGGGACTAAATAAATGAATCACAGTTTGAAAGAGTCTGATGTGTCGTATGATAAACACACGTCACATATAAACTGTGCACGTCCATGAGCCTGTGTCCCTCTCAAAAGGGCAGTGGTTACCATAGCAACACTGGGTTAAAAGGGTTAAAAGTTCCAGAGTTTCTTTACTCAAAATCACTCACAGTGAATTTAATGAGGAAAATCCTTCATGACTCTCACTTTAAACCCTCCCAGACAAAAAGGAGAGAAACAAATGTAAATGACTCAGAGGATGAGCTGAACTGTGCACTGAGGCAAAAACTACAAATGTAACGTTTAAATGAGCAGAGTTCTGGTTTATAAATGTGTATAAAAGTGTATAAATGTGTATAAAAGTGTATAAAAGTGTATAAATGTGTATAAAAGTGTATAAATGTGTATAAAAGTGTATAAATGTGTATAAAAGTGTATAAAAGTGTATAAATGTGTATAAAAGTGTATAAAAGTGTATAAATGTGTATAAAAGTGTATAAATGTGTATAAAAGTGTATAAAAGTGTATAAATGTGTATAAAAGTGTATAAATGTGTATAAAAGTGTATAAATGTGTATAAAAGTGTATAAAAGTGTATAAAAGTGTATAAAAGTGTATAAATGTGTATAAAAGTGTATAAATGTGTATAAATGTGTATAAATGCATACACACTTTATGCACCGTCTAAAAATATAATAATAATTTCACATCTCTGCTCTGACAATAAAGTATTATCTCTCTATTAAATACTTGACTGTATTAAAGGTGACCTCTGTAACTTTATTTACATGGAGATGTCCTTTTTTGTCTGGAATGTTCCTCAGATGTATCTACTTTACATTTTATTGCTTAAAATAGCTGAAACTCCTGCTCCTGTTCCCTCTGTGCTTCTCTGACAGACCAGGAGCTCTCAACAGATCTGAGGAGTGAAGAGGGGGCGGGGCCTGGGCAGGACACGGACGAGAGACCACTGAGGGGCCACGGGGGGGGCGCTAGAGGCAAAACTGTCATTGTGTCCTTAGGCAAAACACTTCACCACATTGTCCTGTATGAATGTGGTTTGTGTGAGTGGAGGATCATCGAGTGAGGAGTGAGTAAATAATGCTCTGTAAAGTGTCCAAAAAGTGTTATATAAATCCAATGCATTATTTATTTATGTATTATTATTATTATTATTATTATTATTATTATTATTATTATTATTATTATTTATGTATTTATTTTATTATTATTATTTTTGTTATTATTATTATTATTATTATTATTATTATTTATTTATGTATTTATTTATTTGTGTATGTGTTATTATTATTATTATTATTATTATTATATTATGTATTTATTTTATTATTATTTTTTTGTTATTATTATTATTATTTTTTTATTTTTTTTTTATTTATTTTTGTTATTATTATTATTTATTTATTTATTTTTTGTGTTATTATTATTATTTTTTACTTATTTTTATCATTCCTTTGGTCTAAACTCAGCCGTTGTGATGCTCCATGTTTTTATTACAGTCCACTCTTCACATTAGCTCCGTCCCCTGACGCTGCAAACTCTGGCGTAGGAGGAATATCTCTCAAACTGTTGACTGCTCGATATTGCTCCGTCCAGGACAACAGACCGGAGAACTACTTTTAAACGCAATTATGTGGAAAAGTAAACACACAATGAGACTGCAGACTGTTACACCCCCGCGGCTCAAACAGAGGCTTAGAGTTTAGACTGTAATGAAACGACATTAGATCAGGATGACGACAGAATGCACTGAAATAACCTTAAACACAACGGCTCGTATAAGACCTATGTGTGTTATGTAGTGTGTGTTAACCTCCTGAGACCCGAGCTCCTGCAGGACTTTATTTGCAAAAACTATTAAGTAAAAAAATAAAAATACAATAAAATAAAAAAAAAAATACAAATAAATAAATAATTACATAAAAAATACAAATAAAAATAAATACATAAATAAAATCAAAAATAAATAAAATAATAAAAATACAATAAAATAAAAAAATACGAATAAATAAATAATTACATAAAAATACAAATAAAAATAAATACATAAATAAAATAAAATAAAAAATAAAGATACAATAAAAATAAATGAATAAAAAATAACAATAAAATAAAAAATAATAAAAAAAAAACAATAAAAAAATAAATTAAATAAAAAATAAACAAAAATAAAAAAATAAATAAATATTCTAAACTTTGAGAAATATTCAAAATTGAAAATTTTCTTGTTGCTGTTCTTCTAAAAATTTGCACTGTGGCCTAAACAACCCAAAATGTGTTGTCCACAGATGAGGACACCAGGTCTCAGGAGGTTAATCCTCGTAAACAGAACGCACAAAAACACACACACACACACACGTTGTACGACAGCGTGAGCCTCGTGTCGGGAGAGTTATGCTGATTCACAAGTGTCCGGTTCAGCTCTGAGGCCTCTGCTCGGCGCCATTAAATATTCAGCACACATTTCTTTTTTCTTTCTCTGATGTTTAATCTCTACATCTCCAAACTCGCCGCTGAATGCAGATGGCATTTTCCCCTAAAAGCTCTGAGCGTCTTTGCGGTGATGGTGCGTCTGTGGATAAGAACGACTGTTTAAGAACGTCAAAGTGAAGAGTGACCTCACTTCCCCCCCGACTCTTCACAGACGTTAAGGAACAAAAACAAAAGACACTTCCACGCGCCGCCGTCTACAAATAAATCATTAATAACTCAAGTTTAACCCATTTAACTAGAGATGCGCCGCTTTTTTCTAAAACAAGTACTTCATTTTGAGTACTCACTGATACTAATACTGATACCAGACGTTATTTTTACAGGGTTTGATTATAGAGGTAAATCATTTCATAGGATTTTTATAGTAAAGCCACTTTTTCATCTTGGAATATTGACTTAAATTCTACTGAAATCACTGTAGTTAAGTATAATTCAAACATTATATATTTACATAATGTCAGGTTTTGGGGTTTTTTTGTGTGTTCTGTGCTGCTTTCCCCCCTCGCTTCTGTGTTTCAACCTGGAGCTGGGCGGAGATTCTGGCTCCTCCCACTCACACCTGCGACTCTTTATCACTCAAGCTGCACCTGTGATTCTTCCGGTATTCCTACAAGTCGTCCTTCGTGTCGCGTGCCAGTTTATTCGCCCGTGTATCCACCGTGATCCCGCTCCTTAGACCCGCTCTGCTCCTCCGTCTCCGACCCAGCTCTCCACGACCGGTACGAGCACCTCAGCCTCTGACCCTGCGACCCACGACCTGCCCCGAGACGACACCGCTCCCGACTGTCCGCTCTGTCCTCCTCCATCCACATTCATGTATCTGCAAATAAACTTTGTTCTACAGTAACTTTTACCCGAGTCTCCCATCAATATATCAACAAATCTAACTGCTAACGAGCTAACTGCTAACGAGCTAACTGTTTTACCATTCAGTCTCTACGTTTATTTGGCACATACAATAAGTTAAATTCATGCACGAGTCAATAATCGCCAGCCCCACTGACATCGTTAACATTTTACTATTATAAACACAAACACTGCACTGATGTCCTCTGTGAAAAATAAAAACGTTTAGAGTTCTACTTATTTTTAAAGCTCATGAGAGAGTCACATGTGATTAAACCGGAGCTTAATCTGCAGAAGAGCGAAGGTGTTTGTTGGTTACTAGTATCGGTATCAGTGCATCCCTACAGATAATAATATAACAATAATTTATCATATTTTCATAATAACTCAGGAAAAAAATACATGGATCAAACTGAAACGACAAAGATGTGAGAGATGCATCAGCACAGAGAACAAACAGATGAAATAAATAAACAAAAGAACTTAAAAATAGATTATTCTATTAGTAGAAAAGCTCCAACCTGTAAATTCTGCAAAACCTCCAGCTGCTGTTTCATAGATGTAATAATTTATCTTCTGAGGATAATACAAAAGAAAAACATTACAGCTCCTATATTACACAAAATGAACTCCTCAAAAACACACCTGGAGTTGTGTTTTGTTTCATTTACATAGGTTAAATCTGCAGGGTTTGTGTGTTAAACATGTGAATGAAACAAAAAAACACAACTCCAGGTCTGTTTGTGACGAGGAAACATTTGCACAGATCATAAAACTGTGTAATATCGGCTTTAATGCAAGTGCCGGCGAAACGAAAACACAAAAAGACAAGCTGAGCATCCTACTGTTTTATTTACATCCAGTAGTTTAAATATTGTCATCGCTCCAGACCCAAATCAATTGTTTTACATCATAATTAACTATTCTCCAGAGAAACTTTAATGTGATAAAATCTATTGATCCAAAACCACCACATCAGAGGTGGGGCTTTAAGTCTGTACTAAACACAGACGGAGCCTTAGCTAACCTTAGACGCACGATTTTTAGCAGCAATTCAACTATTTCTCTAGTTTTTAACGGCTCAGCTTTGGTCAGTTATACTTTAAATAAAAATATTGTATGGAAACCCCAGTGGAGGACGTGTACATCACCGACAACTGATGCCAGGGGGTAGAGTAAAGTTAAAGATACACGTTTTTGTTGTAATCGTAGACTGTATATATAAATGGACATAGCTAACCTGCTAGCCGCCACGTTCATTGAAAAACTGTCCTCTCTCTGTACCTGCTGCTGTCAGACTCGTCGTTTTGGTCTTAAATGTTCGTATTAACCCTCCACATGATCTTGGTGTTTTTATTTCACTTTTGTGTCTGTAAATCAAAATATGAACATTAATAACAGACAAATCAGGCGTCTTCTTTCCCCGAGGTCGCTCCCGTTAGCGTTAGCAACACGTTTGATTGACAGCGTTGCTAAGCGCCCACACAGCTTGACCCCAGATTGGCTCTTTGGTTGCTATGATACTCCATTTTCTTCCTTTCACCAGTCGCGGGGGCAGCAGTCTAAACAGACTTCCCTCACCCCAGACACGTCCTCCAGCTCCTCTGGCGGGACCCCAAGGCGTTCCCAGGCCGGCCGAGAGACACAGTCCCTCCAGTGTGTCCTGGATCTTCCCCGGGGCCTCCTCTCCCTGTGGGACATGCCCGGAACACCTCCCCAGGGAACAGATGCCCGAGCCCCTTCAGCTGCTCCCCTTGACGTGTAGGAGCAGCGACTCTACTCCGAGCTCCTCCCATAGGATTGTTGTAAAGTCGGTGGCTCTAGTCCCTTACAGAAATGATCAGGCTCAACCTTTGTGAATGAATCTTTTGAATATTTTATGGCGAAGTACAATGTAATCAATAGAGAAAACTGGATCTTATGCCCCCATCTGGGAGTATGACATCATTACATCCTATAATCTGAAAACTACCAAAAGATTTAAAGAAGAAGAGTTAGCGGTAAAGCCCCGGCGACGAGAGTAACCCTCAAAATAAAAAGAATATTCAAACAACAACAAGAATATAATAGGTACAAGTGTCTAACTACCTTCTGTTTATCCATCAGACACAAAATAGATCTGTAACGCGCCAGTCCAAATCTAAGCACACACTGGTGAGATCTTGTGGCCTGAGATCTGGTCCCGTCCGTAGCGTTGATAGAAACGGTCGGCAGTAATTGTTTATGAGACGTTTTATGGAATCGTGAGCCTCGCCGACAAAGATTATCACCGTTACATCACCAGAATGTGCCGAAGAAACCCCTAGATCGCAGTACAGCACTAACAGTTGTGTAAATATGGAACTTTTTCATAATATTAAAGTTATAATCATTCATATCCGTAGCAATTTTAAACTCTCAGCAACTTACAAGCCGATATTTGGACTTTTTAGCATATCGGTTATCAGCCTTAAGTCTAGATATGAAACTAAAACCTCCGTATTGTTAAAACTTTTAGAGACTCACAAACACATTTTATCGTGCAAAGTGTGTGCCTCCCAAACGAACGAGTGATGACGTCAAAAAACACCAAAGTACGAGCCAGAAGCAAGAAACGAGCAGCAGCAGCAGCACAGATCGATGTTTCGTTTCGGTCGATCTGCTGCTTAAAGAATAAACACAAAGCTTCATTTTAATGTTATAATATGAAGAGTTTGCTGCACAAAACGAGACTGCGCAGCTCTCTTATGGGTTTATGTTTAAAAAAGGGACTTAGGAGGAGTTTGTTGTCAATTTAAATGAAACGATCTATGGGAAATGTTCAAAATTAGCTCTGCATAACTGGATTCTGGTCTCAAAACCCATCGATCGATCTCTAATGATGACCATTAATACTGACTGGGGCTGTTTTTGATTATTTTCCTCAGATTATGTAACGTAAATGTCACAGTCTGCTCTGGTCCAGTCCTGCTCTTTCAGTTTCTCTCCTCTTCCTCTGTCGTCTGTCTCTTCTTCGTGTCTGGGCGTGGCGTCTAACTCCACACCTGCACATCTACAATCTACGTCCAGAAGAAGAAGAGCAGCTCCACAGCCGTTTCGACAGTTTGTTTGATCGACTCTACTCGGCACTTGCTCTTTTGTTTGCTTGTTGTTTTTTTTGGATTCTTGTTTGAAAGTGTTTTTCCTCTGCTCTGATCCGTCCTGCTTTGCCAGCCCAAATGTTTAATTAACTGTAAATAAATCATTTTTTCTGCTTTTGTGTCCTGTCTCAAACCGTGACCGTAAATGTGCTATTAACTGAACCCAAGCCCTTTTATATCACAAAAACCTTTAACCTCCTTTGACCCGAGCTCTTTGATTAATTTTTTGTTATTTGGGCTGATTGGACCTGATGAGAGTAAAAACAAATAATTATCTTTTTACATTATGAGAAAAATGACGTCCACATATGAGGACATTCGTTCTACGTTTAAATTATTTTGATAAAACATTTGAATAATGATTTGCAAAAACTATTAAGAGCCTGAAGTGGCAACATTTGTCAATTTGGCTCATTTGAGGTGCTACTGACATATGCCTTTACAAAAAAATAAATAAATACAAATATTCTGAGCATTCTAAACTCTTAAAATATTCAAAATTCTGTTCTTCTTCTTCTAAAAATGTGTATTGTGGCCTAGACAATCCAAAATGTGCTGTCCTCATGTATCGTACGAGGTTAAGAGAGCTGTGTATGACAATTTTAGTGCAGTTCTCTTTGTACTTAAGCGTAAAAATAAAGCTTTGTGTGTATTTTAATCCAGCAAATCAAACAAAATGAAATATCTAAACCCAAATATCGTCTCAGTCGATCATCCGTCCGTTCGATCTGTCTGTACTCACATGCTCGAGCTTGTCCCTCCTCCGTAGCCACACACTGGCCGAATAGTCCTGCTGCTGGACGGCTGAGATGATGGAGCAGACGGCCGTGGGGGTCCCGAACCCTAACCCCTGAACTTTGATGTCCGGAGCGACTTGGACCCGGGTCAAACGCACCTCCATGTGGCTGCAGGCAGGAGGCGCTGTGCTTTCAATGAGATGTTACCTGATGTTCCCTCAAGAAAAGCACGTTTGAATGCATAACCGGCGGATTTTTTGGTACTTTTTCTGAGCTTCGCTGAAAGAAAACGTGAACAGTGTGACATCCAAAGCGGCGGTTTAATCTGGCGTGACATCGACCGAAACGAAACGCTTGAGTTACTTCTGTTTAGATTACAAAGCGGTTTCATAAAAAATCCAATCCATTCTCCAATTTTCTGATCCTTGAGAAGACTCCTGCAGCTTCAATCAGCCATAGATCTCGAAAACAACACACAATCCCCCCAAAAAAGATGCTCTGGAGAAACAAACGCGACCTGTTTAAGTCTGATTCTGCACGAGATCGGACCAATCAGACCGGGGAGACCACAGAGAGTGACGAGGACTCCCCCTTAGCCACTGCGAGAGTGTGAGACCGGCGGAGAGGGAGGACGGAGGATGGGAGGAGAGAGAAAGATGTGGAAGGAGAGAGAGTTGATGCAGCAGCAGGGAGGGAAGACCCTGTTTAAACACACACACCATGGAGCCGCCGTTCTGGGGCAGCTCCGAGCTACAATCACACTAAAAACCCCGTGTAACTTTTCATGTAAGAGGAGGACACTGAGGCGGGTCTGATTTACTGCTTTTTATTATAGCAAAGAGGTTTTTATGGTTTACTGGGAACACGGCCAACGGCTCGAGAAAAAACATAATGTCCATCATGTCCTGTAAAGAGTGTGTGTGGAATAGCAATGGAAAGAGACAGAGGACATTTTTAAAGTGGATGTATTGTGCTTATAGTTATAACCTCTGACGCCCGTGGATCATTATAATCGTTATAATTTGCACGTTTTACATCACAATATTTATCTAAAACAACTGTGTATCATCTCTGTCCTGAGTATCTTTGTCCTGAGTATCTCTGTCCTGAGTATCTCTGTCCTGAGTATTTCTGTCCTGAGTATTTCTGTCCTGAGTATCTCTGTCCTGAGTATCTCTGTCCTGAGTATCTCTGTCCTGAGTATCTTTGTCCTGAGTATCTTTGTCCTGAGTATCTCTGTCCTGGGTATCTCTGTCCTGAGTATCTCTGTCCTGAGTATTTCTGTCCTGAGTATCTCTGTCCTGAGTATCTCTGTCCTGAGTATCTTTGTCCTGAGTATCTTTGTCCTGGGTATCTTTGTCCTGGGTATCTCTGTCCTGAGTATCTCTGTCCTGAGTATCTCTGTCCTGAGTATCTTTGTCCTGAGTATCTTTGTCCTGGGTATCTTTGTCCTGGGTATCTCTGTCCTGAGTATCTCTGTCCTGAGTATCTCTGTCCTGAGTATCTTTGTCCTGAGTATCTTTGTCCTGGGTATCTCTGTCCTGAGTATCTCTGTCCTGAGTATCTCTGTCCTGAGTATCTTTGTCCTGAGTATCTTTGTCCTGAGTATCTCTGTCCTGGGTATCTCTGTCCTGAGTATTTCTGTCCTGAGTATTTCTGTGCTGAGTATCTCTGTCCTGAGTATCTCTGTCCTGAGTATCTCTGTCCTGAGTATTTCTGTCCTGAGTATTTCTGTCCTGAGTATCTCTGTCCTGAGTATCTCTGTCCTGAGTATCTCTGTCCTGAGTATCTTTGTCTTGAGTATCTTTGTCCTGAGTATCTCTGTCCTGAGTATCTCTGTCCTGAGTATTTCTGTCCTGAGTATTTCTGTGCTGAGTATCTCTGTCCTCAGTATCTCTGTCCTGAGTATTTCTGTCCTGAGTATCTCTGTCCTGAGTATCTCTGTCCTGAGTATTTCTGTCCTGAGTATCTCTGTCCTGAGTATTTCTGTCTTAAGTATCTTTGTCCTGAGTATTTCTGTCCTGAGTATCTCTGTCCTGAGTATCTTTCCCTGTGATACAAACTAGATGACTGAGAGCTGACTAGGGATGAGACGATACACGATAATATTGCTAATCGTGATAAAAAAGGCCCGCGATTAATTGTTAGTCACATTTTTTAACAACCGTGATCATCGCACATGATTATAATCGTCTTTACGGCACCAGACTGACTCATGTTTGCAGTTTCAATAGTGTTTACATGTCAGTTCTGGTGTTCGTCCACAAGGGGGCGTCTGTCGTAGCAGTGAACGTGTTAGCGTCTGTGTCTGTTCTGAATCGGGGATGGATTTTTATCACTGTCAGTCACGCTGTGGCTCGTGGGCAGTGGGTCTGGATCCGAGTGACGCCACACATTTATATCCTCCGCTCAAGAAGGTGAAGTTTGATGTGTGGAATTATTACAGATTTGAAAAATAAGACCAACAAGATGAGCCACCGATCTGCAGAGCCTGAAGAAAAAAAGATACAGCTCCGAAGGCAAACACAAGCGACTTACATGAGCGACTTACACGAGCACATTTACGACACAAACATCTGCATCGTTTGACAAACTTCAGCCGAAAATATCCATCGTAAATAAAACACCATGAGAAATAAACTATTGACTGTAGTTTGTGTTAGTTTGGACTTGTATGAATTTGTGTTTGTGTCAACTTTGCTATCACTAGGTTAGCACTAGCTGAACAGCATTTTGCACACCTGATAGCACAGTTTGCTAACAGCGGCGCATAGTTTTACAACAATCATGAATTAATCTGAATAAATAATCTCTGAATTTAAGAATTTAACACTTGGCACATTTTGACTTCACCCCAGAGATTATTCAGAAATAACTTACTGAATACAACCACAAGACGGAGCTCATTTCACAATAATAAAAAACGAAGAGGCTGCTTAAAGGTCCAACATCACAGACTGACCCCTGACCCCTGACCCCTGCTCCGTGTTCTAATTAGGGCCTGGTGAGAACAACACATTTTGGGTTTTCTCGGCCACAATGCATTTTTTTCTCTACAAGATCCTGGTGTCCACATATGAGGATGTGATACTGCCTTGTTTTTTTTGTTTTTTTATTGTGATAATATCGTTAATCGTGATTCACAATAATCGTGAGTGTAAATTTTAATATCGTCTCAGACTTGGTACGTCCGATGGATCGCTGAAGATCACGCTAACGAGAAGCAAAATGACAACGCGACGCTGACGAATCCTACACCGATCATCACAGATTGAAGTGCAAAGCGTGTGCGTCACAGTGGGCGCGTAAACGGGGGTCGAGCGGCAAAATGGCGTCTTGAAAATACGATTAAAGATTACACAAACACGCACGAGTCACTCCAGAAACAACTTCAGACGATCGATGACAAGAAACAACCATAACACGATTAAAACCTTTGAAAAGTCCATTTTGCAGAATAGATCAAGACATAAAACGCGAGTATGTTTAAATATTTGATCATCAGCCGCTTCATTCTTATAATTTTCGGTACAAAATCAAATAAATAATACAAAAACAATAACAGTCATAGTTTCAGTGAATAGTTTCAGTTGTAAAATGTGAAGTAAAAGGTGAGAACAGCGTGAAATCATCCGACTGTGAAGAGCAACACTGTGTTCTTCAAACTTCTGTCCCAGGTGCAGCACTTCAATGTGGAGTGTGAAGAGCGAACGAGACAAAGTACGGTTTCCTGTGTACGACTTTAAAAGACCGATATTACGCAAAACTGACTCTTGTGAGCTGTAAGTCATGTTATAATGCTGTTACCTCCTCAAAAATAGACCTGGAGTTGTGTTTTATTTCCCTTTATTAGCTCAAAATTCTCTGTTGAACCTTGTGATGTCTGTTTATCTTCAGTTAGACATAATACACGGATCATAAAATAGTGTAACATGGCGCTTTAATGTGTTAATTAGAGTTTATCTCATTCATTTCCCTTCGTTCCGCTGATGGTTGGGTTCACTGGGTCTGTCTGGGAGCATCATATCCATACATACAGGACACACACACACAGACTGTGGCAGAGTGGTGCAGTGAGGCTGCAGTGCCCCTCTGACTCCACCTGAAGAGGGTCCTGTGCCAGCGAAGCAACAGAGCCTAAAAACGGTGATTGGCTTTTGGCTCAGGGACAAAAACACCTCCTTTTGTCGACGTGCGTGAGGATTTTAAAGGGCTCATGTTCTAATGTTGTCTCCTCATCACAAACAGACCTGGAGTTGTGTTTTTTTGTTTCATTCGCACATGTTTAACACACAAACCCTGCAGATTTAGGCGGAAAACACTCCGTTCCACCTTGTGATGTCATCATGTGGTGATACAGGAAGTGCTCCGCTGTGTTTTTAAACTCCACACACCTTCATTTCTAGAATCATTTGGATCATTTCAGACCTGGAGTTGCAAATCTACTACTGAACTAAAGGTAAAAGGAGCTGTTAACTTGAAAAAACTACCACTTCATGACATCACAAGGTGGAACAGAGCGTTTTGAACAGATTAATAATAAAGTGTGACTCAAACATGTGTGAATGAAACAAAACACAACTCCAGGTCTGTTTTTGAGGAGGAAACAGCAGTAGAACATGCGTTAAAGCCATAGACCACATGTGTCAAACTCGAGGCCCGTGGGCCAAATGTGGCCCTCCACATCATTTTATGTGGCCCTCGACAGGGTAAATTAAAAGGCATGATGGTCTTAAAATCAAAATTTACCTGGAAATCCACAGTTACACCGCCATATTTTTGCATCTAGACAAATGCATATGCAATATTTGTAACTTGAATAAATAATAAATACAGAAACTGTTAATTAACAAGTAAAAAAAAAAGTTTGATTTGTTTCACATTTGGCCTTTTGAGAGCAACCATTTTGGTGATGTGGTCCTCAGTGAAAATGTATTTGACACCCCTGCCACAGACGATATAAAGAAGTCGACTAAGTGAGTGTGAAATCCCCCACAGCGTCGGCTCCAAATGAAGCTAATCGAGGCTAGCAGTTATAGCGTCAATTTGGAGCTGAGTTCTATATTTGGAACTCCGACTGTCAGTAACAACCAAAGAGCCAATCAGGGGCGAGGCTGTTGAAGGTAACGCCCCTTCCTGTCTGCACCGCTGGTTTAGCAACGCTGTCAATCAAACCTGTTGCTAACGCTAACAGACAGGACGTCGAGCGCCTGAGTCGTCTGTTATTAATGTTTATATCAGAACTTTAACAGCAGCTTGTAATCAGCACAGTGCGAAACATCGACAACTAAAACACACACAATTCCTTACATTAAATAAGTCAAAATAGTGAAATAAAAACACAAAGATCATGTAGAGCGGGTTTATACGAACATTTAAGACCAAAATGACGAGTTTGACAGCGGCAGTTACAGAAAAGAGCTTCAGTTTTTCAATGGAAAGTGAATTGGAGCCAGAGTCGACTTCAGTCTGTTTCAGTGTTTCATGCAGAATCTATGTGAGCAGCTTTTCTTTTTAGACCAGGCCATTAATAATCCACAAAACGAGCAGAAACGCTGAGTCACCCGCATCTGCAAATTACATTTTCGTAAGATTTCGCAATAAATACTCCCCATAAGCATCACTCACTCCATCTGTTTAGCACAATACCACCTCAGAACAGCCAGCGGCGAAAAACCTCCGAGCCAAGATTTAAAGACGCCGCTTCACTGAGGACAGAGCCACGTTATGGAAGATCTGAAGACAACGAGAGCATAAACCAGAATAAATCTTTAAACTATTGAACACAGAAACACATTAAAATCAGAGCAGGAGGTGGAGGAGGAGGAGGAGAGCGCCGGCGGTGGCAGCTCCTCCGGCAGAGAACATTATGTGCACTCGCTTTCAGATCAGATCCACATCGCGCCGATATATAAACCATTTTTCACAACGCTCAGGCACTTTTTTCACTTTTTCTACGCAGCCAACTCTTTTCTGCAAACACCGACAGCATTTACAGCCAAAGTAACCGACCGAATGTGCCAGGAATATAACAACAATGCAGTTTTGAAAGTCATATCCGCACGTTTAGAGGTCGGCGAGCAAATAAGTGATCAGTCAGGGGTTGAGTTCAAGACGTAAAGTGTCGGGAAGTGACTTAGATCCAGTCAAATTGAAGCTAATCGAGGCTAGAGCAGTTATAGCGACGAATTTGGAGCGGAGTTGAATGTTTGGAAGTCCGATCGCGAGTATCATAGCGACCAAAGAGCCAATCAGGAGCGAGGTTGTTTGAAGGCGTCAGAATCAGAAACAGAAGACTTTTATTGCCGTTGTCAGCGAACACAACTCGTGAACTAGGAACTTTCTTCGGTGATAAAGTGCAACATGAAAACACACTGAATAAATACAAATAAGGGCGAGCACAAAGTTAAAAAAAGATGTGCTTAAAAATAAAATAAAATAGGAGTTGTCCAGAAATGTCCCCCTATTGGACAAAAATATTCCGCATGATGTCAGACTGGAAACAAAAAAAAATCCTCCGACCTATATTAACCTGTTGACATGACATATTGAAACATGTCCAGCTAGAAAAAATTTAATTCGAACTTAGAGGAAAAGTGGACACCCCCCCCCTTCCCCTGTTTTTATTTTATTTTATTATTATTATTATTTTATGATTTTTATTAATTATTTTACCTATTTAATTTTACATTTGTTGTCTTTTTTTATGTATTTATTTATGTATTTTTTTGTTTTTGTTTTACATTTGTTTTAAAGAAAAACTCAAATAAAAATAATTATAAAAAAAATAAATAAAATAAAATAAAATACTTAAGAGGT